>NC_135552.1:5545993-5760993 GCF_964340395.1 Glandiceps talaboti
TAGTTCAGCCCTATCAGGCTTCTTTGAGTAACCATAACTTTGTTAATTCACCCAGTATCCCACATGTACATACATAACTTGTCATAAGCAACCAGATTGTGTTGCAGCCAATCAAATGTCATTATGTTCTAATAGGTGTCAAACTGACCATGATGTTAGCCTTTCAGTGCTGATTTATGAGACCAACCACCTGACATTACGTCAATAGTAAACATACGTTTACGGCCAAAGTATGGTATTTTATTAAGTACAAACAATTAACAACTATCACCATAACAACAATCATACTGAACATCAGAAGCAGACTGAAACTAATCTACATAATGACCTCTGTTTGAACTCTGTTTAAACATGGATGTATTAGTCTCACTAATACATCCATGGTTTAAACTTCTAATCACAAGTTCAAGGTGTGGCAGAATTCCTTTGATATATTAGGCATAATAGTCTCATAGAATAGTACAGACGATGTGTGCTGGCTGATATCGAGGCACGAGTGTCTGTATCTTACAGACTAATGTCAACCTGTGTTGGTCAAGCATTTTGTTATCCCTAACAACTCTTCAAGCATACATGTAGATACATTTGGAACCTGTTTTATGATTATATGTGGAACCAGTTTATGCGAAATAGATTTAGTTTACGTTTACATTTATATTAATGAAAGAAAACTTTTTTTTTTTCAAATTTCATATCTTATGAAATATTAACTTGTTATTTGATGATGTATAACGTAATATATATGGGTCGAATACTAATATAGCTAATGCATTTAACTGAGGGCGCTGTTCACTGAATACGATCATGGAATAAAGCCGATGATGGCGTGAGGCGTTCGATTACTTCTCCGTAGTATTGTACAGGCGTATACCAATGCGTGTTGAGTTGACAGTAGTCGACTGTTTACCAATGCGTGTTGAGTTGGCAGTTGGCGGATATTAGCATTTCACTCTTTCTTCTACCGTCATAATTTGGAGCAAGGGGCGAGATCAACAGCTCAATGTATGGTAAAATATATTCTTGGGGGGGGGGGGGAGGTTTTAGTCCTCATCCGGCAAAATCGATTTTACTTTTAACGGATGTTTTCTACCCCTAAACACAAATATTTCTTTAGAAATGGAAGATATTTGCTATAGTAAATGCATCGCACTAAAGAATAGTAAAGTGTCAACAAAAAGAACTATTTTTCCTCACTACATACTGTACTGATTTGAAATTGATCGAACGGTTTGAAGAAATTTTTAATTTTGGCCAATTTAGTCAGAAGGGTTGGTGGGGATGGGGGGGGAGGTCTGAGGCCTAAATATAAACACTCAGTTGTTTAATCTGCATTTAACTATTGATCTCGCCCCTACATCAAGTTTAAGAATTTGAACTTACGTCTAATCGGAGGGGCGATCACCGCCTGGGTTTGATTCCCCTCCAGATATTGCATCCTCTCCTTCAGATCTTCAATCACACCTTGCAGTTGATTGATGTAACATGATGTTTGAAAGAAATTTTTGATCTGTTTTACGGCGTTGCATAGTGCCTCTTTTTGGACATTTCCACTGAAGGCACTGTTCACCAACAGGGTGGCAAAAAGAATCGACAAGCGCAGATTCATTTTGCCTAATTGAAAAAAAAATTGAAAAAAAAGAAATGAGAAGAGGAGAGAAGAGAAGAGAAGAGAAGAGAAGAGAAGAGAAGAGAAGAGAAGAGAAGAGAAGAGAAGAGAAGAGAAGAGAAGAGAAGAGAAGAGAAGAGAAGAGAAGAAACGAAATGAAACAAAAGGGAAAGAAAAGAAAAGAAAAAAGAAAAGAAAAAATATAAAAGAAAAGAAAAGAAAAAAGAAAAGAAAAAATATAAAAGAAAAGAAAAGAAAAGAATAAAATGATGAAATCATAGCTCAGAAGTACAAGTGGTGACATTTCCCTTTTTCAAAATATTTAAGTATATAATACCTTAAATTCCTTCAAAACCAATTCTAAATCCACCTCAATGCTAAATTTTCACTGTTGAGAGTATTATTTTCCAAAAGATAGACTTTAAGTAATATTTCGTTTCGATATCATAAGTCTTGAACATTTGTCATTGTATTTCGCTTTTAATCTCCCCTATATCCCTCCCTCTGCTCTATATCTAACACCCATCTTGTGGTCGTCGTATCTGTTGCACATCGTGTCTTTCTGACTCTGACACACGTAAACATGTGTCTGTCTGTCTGTCTGTCTGTCTGTCTGTCTGTCTGTCTGTCTTTCTCTCTGTCTCTCTGTCGCTCTCTCTTTCTCTGAATCCCTGTGTATGTGTGCATGCGCGTATGCATGTGTGCAATTACAGCTTCTACAGCTCCACCCTCTCTCTCTCTCTCTCTCTCTCTCTCTCTCTCTCTCTCTCTCTCTCTCTCTCTCTATCTCTCTCTCTCTCTCTCTCTCTCTCTCTCTCTCTCTCTCTCTCTCTCTCTCTCTCTCTCTCTCTCTCTCAGTAATGACATTTAGTACAGTGAGCAGATGACAATCTTCTTTAATCTCCTCAACAACGTCCTCATCCTAGTTAAAGGTAGATCGGGTGAACGATACATTTATTAACTCATAGTCTAACTATCTTGCGACTTTTTATCACGTGTGTATATGAGAAACAGAGTCTGTTATATATGGGGAAAACTACACAATACAATACGAGGTGATGAAATTCCAAATTGTAGACCTAGTGGGTGTACCGTTAGGAGAAATAACATAACACGACATATGCACCTGGTGGCAATGGGGAATCGAGCGCTGATTTATTTTCACAATGAGAATCAATACTGTTTATGGTCTGCTTACAAATTGTATTTCAGTTATCGCTCTAGTACAAACACCACATCATAAAAATGTACAATGGTATAACATCATTGTAACCAAATCAACAACTACTTGAATAATAGACCCATTTTGTAAAATGAAAGGATCAGATATGCTGCAGGCTGAAATCACATCTATAAAATGTTGTTCATTTTCCCACAACTTGTTTGACGTGTACAAGTAAATAGTGAGCATTCGTGACCAGATTGTTTAAATCATGCTCCTTCAGTATTCAAGTTAGACCCCTTTTACAATGGTAGTTAGTTGAACAGGAACAACTCATCTCCTGACTCCACAGAATCTTTACTATTATTGCTACATTTTATTGTTTGGCTTGACAAATATCTTATCAATACTGTTAGATTTTATCAAAAGTAAAATTATCATAAATTACTTAATTTATCAAAACACTAGTATAGGAATATACCTTGTTATCATGCATGCGATTGTAGCAACGATTTGCTGAGATAATGTTCTTGCAAAGAAATATTTCGACGTTGTTAAAAGTTATGTTATACCAAACGATGTAAAGATCAGAAACAGTTGTTGGTAAGACTTTTGTCAAGCCACTTGGAATTTTTTTGAACTAAATAGGTAAATGGACAAATCTCAGCATGTGCTCTAATGATATACGAATTGACCATAAGAACCGAATATAAAAAGTATCAGTAAAATTGTTTTGATACTTTGCATATAATTAAATTATATTACATCTGTACGTAATTAATATTTCCTCTTTCTGAGTTTTCAAGTATGTATGTTGCAGTTATTGTTTTCAATAATTTAATTGTGACATTAATTGTTGATACATGCATTTTCCAATCAGAGTTGTAATTAAATAAAAGAAGAAGAAAGGGGTTGTTTGTCACGCCGGGAGACGGTTGGTTTCTACGCAATTTATTTTCATAGTAACTTTGGGATTAAAGTCGATACAAAAAGTCCTCACTAGTGTGTTTCAACTCAGTGAATAGTTCCCTAGAATCCATAGCATTTAATTTGCTTAAAAATAAAATTAGAAGAAAACTTTTGCGACCAGACGAATTGTTTCCGAAATTGTACGAGGAGTCATGTACGTGAGAACTGTTGCGAATTCATTATTCTAAGATATTTGTGACAAATGGCAACAAAATTTCGAGATACCTGTATAACGAACAGTCGTTTGCTCTCATGAAATCGTCTGTATACAAATTCGTACTAGTTAAATCTTTGAGAGTGACAACTGTAATGTCACACAATGTGTGGTGTCAGATAGTTACAAAACCGAGTGTCTTATCGGTGAAAAACGAAGCCTCTCGATGTATTCGTACTTTGATAAGACAATCATATCACCAGTAATCAACTCTATACTCAATTTCAAAGTTGTCGCTCTCACGTTCCCATTTATATTACAGTAACGTTACAGTATATAGGATTTGTTTTTTTGTTGGAAAATATCATGCACGTATTACGATTTTGTCACTTGTGTACCATATGTGTATTCTCATCACACCACTATAGAAAACATTTTTACTAACCGACAGTGGTCTATATGTCTGACAAATTGATACTAGGGGAGGAGGAGGGGGGGACAAAAAGTTTAATGTGTTTGAATTTATGAAATAAGATAGCGGTTCAGTAGTTTAGTCTATTATTACATGATGTACCTTGATTTCTTCCGCGATATGTTAAAGGCTATATATTCTTTCAACCCTTGGTTCTCACAGTTAATGTTATCTTATCAGTATAGCCAAATGGTGTACATAGTACCATTCGGGATTTTTCATTTTTAGCAAATTGATTCTAATGTTGTTCATTCAAGACGAGTGCGATTTCTGATCTCAGAAAGATAGGTAGGTAAAAAAACTCCGCAAATTAAAGTTTGCTCAGATCTGCATCAAAAGTGTTTATTGAAAAAAATGACTGTTGTTTTCTAAAAATGACATATTTCTCAAAAGCTAAAACCCTGATGAAATTTCCCGAGAGCTTGGTGTTCTCTTCTCCTATCTTATCGAAAATTATTCTGGGTGAAGACAAATAATGATGAAAAAACCGTGATTTATATTGGGCTTAGGGCATTAAGGGCCTGAGTGTCGAAATTACGCTTGTGGCCTTTTTCTCAAACATAGTATTTTTGCAGTTAGGCCCTTATGGCACTAACCTCTTCAAATTGTAGAGAAAACCACAGATACTTACTGCCTTTACGACTTGAAACTGGTTCACAAAAGAATTCGTTTGGAACATGGCAGGGAATAGAATTACGTAAAAAGATAGAAAATGACAGCTTACCTTTCTCCCTGCAAATACTTCCAACGTTAGGTAGAAACCAATGAGGAAAAATGACAGTTACGAGCCAAGGAAACTCTTAGATAAAACCATGTGATCAAATAAATGATATCACCACTCTCATTGGCTCTTTAGTTGTCCAATTAAATGGCACCTCTTTTGAGCAAATGTATACAGATGTGTCTATATGTTCATATTGATTTTAAATTTTAAAATCTCTCTCGGGATTTGTACGGCTGTTGGAGAATGTGATACGGCGTATCACCCCCACCAATGACAAACAAAGTAGGGCTGTCCAAAACATCTGCTGGAGGGACATCATCAGAAATAATAACATTTTCGCGTTTCGTTGAGCTCATTGACAATACGTCTCTCTTCACGAACAGTACTGCTGCATTGTTTTGTTTATCTAAATAGACGCCATTTGAATACCTTGTTTTACAACTACCTCCGATTCGTTAAAATATTCGTACAGCTATCAGTTGTGGGATCTCCCAAAACTACAAACCTATAAGAGCCCTCCTCTGTATTGATAACCGAAACGCCCGGACCTACGTGATACCTGTGTCAGGGAATTACAGCAGCTTCACTTTCGGTGTACGTTGTATGGTATGTTTGATGACGATGATTTGACCAACTATACAGTATAATCACTGTGTACCATGTATAGTTTTCACATATTCATCTATCAAGTGGAAGAGCGATTACTAATCAATCAGTGAAAGTGATGCATCATAGCCTTTTCGGGGGTGAGGGGGGCGGGTGGGGTTCTGGTGCATATTTATTGTAAATAGTCAACTTTCATTTCAAAGAGAAGAGAACATGTACAATTCTCACATCACACTATTCTCAGATCACAGTACACTGCATTGGATTTCTCCAATGTAACAAATGTAAATATATATATATATATATATATATATATATATATATATACATACATACATACATACATACATACATACATACATACATACATACATACATACATACATACATACATACATACATACATACATACATACATACATACATACATACATACATACATACATACATACATACATACATACATACATATATATATATATATATATATATATATATATATATATATATATATATATATCAAAATAGGCAAGTTATTAACGCTAATAAAATCAACCAAACGAAAGATTTACAAATTTGCAATTTGAATTATTTGTACCAAGAATAACAGTATATGTTGAATGTGTGTACACTACGTATTAACAGGAACGGAAACCTTTCAGGCAGACACTTTACATTTGTGTGGTCATCCATCCTATATCGATCGTGAGGGGGCGCTTGGTCTCAATTAAATCACGAGGAATTGATTATTATTGTTATATGTTATCATCTTTCTTTTACTGTATATACATTTATTTGATAAGTAAACCCAACCCACCCACTCTGCTTCGGAATGTTCATAGTGGTGGACACCTGTTATAGTTCCCAAAATTGTGATGTTTTATTTATTTCTAAATGAAAATAGATTAATAAAATAACACCTTTATGACCATATTTACATTAGAATAATAGTTTATACAAAATGGCACTGCTGACGTGGAAGGAGGGTTACTACGAAACAAGCAGAATATCTAGTTCGTTTAACTTCATTTACACGACCTTTTTCGTAAGCGAGGAATCAAATAGACAAATTGCTAAAATATTGTACGTTGGTTTAGGGATATCATTTATCCGGCTATTGGAATTATGACGATTACAATATTGACTATATTATCTAAAGCCAGTCAGGTCTAGATCCAAAGAAATAACCTTATACAATAAATACCGTCCACGTCACTAAAATCCTGAAAGTCGTATCATGTCGTCAACGCGTTCCCATGCCAGTATTTCTGAACTCAGTTTGAAACTACTGCACAGTGAAAAATAATCACAGTATACTAAGCTTTATATACTACCGTACGCGCCAATTCTCCCCAAGCAAAACTCTTGGTTAAGCAATAACTTTAATAATACGTATGTCACGTGAAAAGTCAGTCCCTATCATTATGTTCTACCGTAATTTTCCATTCATTGAATATACATTTACTAAAAATGTTCTTGTTCCCAAAAGTTTAACTTTGAAAGAGAGGCCATTTGAATATTTCTGCCTTGCATATATCACGTGACATCACAATCATATTTCATCATCGATACAAAATTGTTAAGCAAATATGTGTGCACAATGTCAAGGACCATTGAAAATGTGTGACATGGGATCACTAATAGTTGACAATTTAGTATACGAAATCTACTCATTTGTATAAAGATTAAACGAAAACGGCATTTCAACTTGAACTCAAACACAGTTTTATACCATTATATTAAACGCGGGCCTTACTTACGGGGGGGGGGGGGTTACCCCTCTTAGATCACCATTCACCAGGAATTAAATGCTCTAATTTACCATTCACTAGTATCTTCATCAATTCACGTTCACCAAGTATTAATGTAATTCACCATTCACTAGTATCTTCAGATATCAATTCACATTCACCGAATATTAATGCAATTCATCATTCACCAGTAAATCTTGTGTAAATTCATCAATATCAAACATACAGTTTTGTCATATGGTTTGACTAGCCTTAGAATGTTAACATTACGTACGTACATACAGTGTATGAGTTTTGGAATGTAGACCAGAGACGTATACATATGAGTTAACATTATCAGTTGTCATTTCCTGAACATACTTGAAAATGGGTCTCATTTGAAAATCATTTTGACTCCTGCTTCAAAAATTGGCATGGTGACTATTGACTATGGAGGCCCTTCTACTAAGCATGGATAGCATTTTCTTCACAAGTTTAAGCTTTTTATTAGAGGTACTATACATGCATATATAAATTGAAAATCGTTTGGCAGTCTTGCTGTTTGAATACACTGCTGAAGGTGTTATGCCCATACATATCTCTGTCACAAAGTGATGACATGATTTGTAAAAGTTCATTGACCTGTGCCGGCGACTTCAGATTGACAGGTGATAATTTATGGAAATTAGAAACATGTTGACTCGTATACAATTTCAATTATTAATTAGTAACATTAACATATATATGTTTCGACAGATGGCTTGAGAATGTAAACAGCGTAACTGAATTTGCATATACACCTGGTGGCAATTGGGATCATCCAATCATGTGTGGCAAAACGAGTTGTTGCGACCATAGTATAAAGGGGACAACATTAAAAACTACAAAGTTGCTCTATACTATGCTGTTGGATTCCTGTGTCAAGACGTTGTGAACTCTGTTATTGCTTGGAGAGTCAACGTTTTATCGGGACTGGGAATCATTGTGTAAAACTGGACATTTCATTCGTTAACAAATTGACCATTTATCTACAAGTTGTGTGTGTTGCAGTGCCAATAATGGTGTGTCCCATGGCCATGTCTGCGCTTCGATACAAGACGAGAGATGTTACGTCGAACATTGTGAGTAGTTTTGTTATTTGCCACAACCAGCCATCAGTTATTTTCAAGTGTACTCTAAGTTTATAGATTTAAGCATAGGTTTTCGTGCAAGCAATTTCGATGTACAAGTATTTTATTTTATTTTATTTTATTTTATTTTATTTTATTTTATTTTATTTTATTTTATTTTATTTTATTTTATTTTATTTTATTTTATTTTAATTTTATTTTATTTTATTTTATTTTATTTTATTTTATTTTTATTTTATTTTATTTTATTTTATTTTATTTTATTTTATTTTATTTTATTTTATTTTAGAGAGACCGACCTACAACCTGTGACATCTGTGTATGGGTTGTTTCTTATTTCTCCAGCAATTGTGGTCCCAATCTGATTAAAATCTGATATGGTGAAAGCGGCTAAATGCCTTCATTTACCTCTATTTCCATCGTTTTGTATTGTTTGTTTTGGTCTAAGTGGTCCCTCCCCATCATGTACTTTAGAAAAGCTCGGCTTTCTTGACAATCTCCCTCAAAATTTTATGTAGCCCTTAAGTGGTATTATTCTCATTGCGGATACATGATTTGCATATCTCTCATTAAGGCCAGAAATATATATATATTTTTTAAAAGCTGTTCAACGGGCCCCCTAGGCCATCACATTGGGTAGGTAGGTCAATTGTATACAATGTTTACAAGGATGTAAAGAGAAGCCATATATAATGATAGCAAAACATTTCAAGTCGAGTTTACATAATACATAATATTATCATTCATTTTTATTTTATCTCTTGCAATCTGTCTGTGTGGCATTCGATTTCCACCAGTTCTACAGTTAGGAAATGTACACAATTTACCGTTAAACAAATTTTGTAGCTCCCCCTCTCCTCTCAAAAATTGCTAAGACCTGCCAAATGAATTATATGGTACAATGATGTATCAAAATAACTGATAACCAACTACAATAACAGTCTAAATGAGATTACTTTACCAAAAGATGTGGATATCATATGCATAAGGAGATGTCTTTTCAAAACTGTATCTACACTGTTCCATAAGCCAAATTCATTGCCAATGCATAACTTTGTCCCTGAACTTGTTGATCTGTTCAATCAATGTCATTACTAGTACTACTTAGAAGATCTTCTAATTAGTATTAGTTATGACGTAATGATTGTAAGCATGGATGACAGCAAACAAGTTGCAGTTGAATTATTCGAAGACAGAGATTCTCCTCATTCGCTCCAAATTCAACATACTGCCTGATCTAATAGACCATCTTACAATTGGATCAGCTTCTGTACCTGTTGTTGACACAGCACGGAATATTGACGTTACTTTTGACAAAAACCATATGCTGAACCATCACATCAAGAATACATGCAATTCGATTTATAATCATCTTCGTGGGATCGGATCCACAAGGAAATATCTGACAAATAAGACATCAATCCATGTCATTTTGTCAACCAAGCTGGATTATGGCAATGCGTTATTCTCTACGGACTTCCTAATCACTCTGTCGGTCTTCTCCAACGTGCTCAGAACACCGCTGTTAGAATAATCACTTGTTCATCAAGGAAATTCACCCATATTGGTTGCCAGTTCGCTTCAGGATAAAATATACCACAACGTTCCCTCTGTTCGGTTAACAAGGGACTTATTGGTCTCAACAACAGTTAACAACAAGATGTACACACACACACAATCGTTAAAAATCTGATCATCTCATCCAAACTTGTATAGCATCTCATCCAAACTCTAGTACACTACATCAAGTGCCAATATCAAAACAAAACACAGGTATGTATGTTTACGATTGAATTTTTATTGGCATTGCATGCTCCCTATTGTTGCCAGCAATGACACCAAGTTCAGCTTGAATTAATTTAGTTAATTAATCAATCAATAATAGTTCCTTGAGGCTGTTATTTTCATCTTTCCATACTGAAAGGTTGTCTTCTTTTTCTTCCCTCTCTCTCTCTCTCACCAACTTTTGAAATAGAAATGTCATATCAAGATGTCACTTTTTTTCCCCTCACTTAACCATGTTCTAAAGTATACATCACATGCCATGGGTCCGTAGTATGTCCACAGTATAGTCATAGTCTTAAACGTGCTATTCAAACACAAAGCAAACACAGGAATATCTTTTTGCTTTCTTGCTTTGGAAGGCTCTTACAGCACCAAAATCACCACAAATATAATATTTTATTAACAGAAAGAAGTCTATCAGAAAGACAGCAGAGACAGCAATTGTATTTTGCACTACTTCACTGATTTACCTAAGAAGGGGGAAAGACTTAATCAAGCAGTATTTTGTTGCAAGCTTTGTCATTTCAATAACAACGGAAGAATTCAGAAACATTCCGGTAACTCGTGGTGAGTTTTCATTCATAGTTGGCCACACTTTCCTAAATATATATTCAGAAGGGTAAAGGATGTTGGTAGCACACTTCCATTGACGTTTCTTCCCCCCTCCCCCTCCCCCTTTTACACCCTCCCTCAGTTGAGTCTACCCATCACAATACAGTGAACACTGTTCATGACTGATTCCTTATCAGGATAATCTAATGATGGGTCATTTTTTTCACTGTTGAAATGACCTGTTGGTATCAGCACAACAAATTAACCTATACTTTCTTACCTATAATCACAATGGGGAAGTTTTTTTGTTTTGTTTTTTAAAAAAGGCTGAATACATGGGTAGATCACACAGTAAATACATAGATAAATATTTGGTAAACAAACTTGCTTCATTTCTTAAATGATTAATTTCCTTGTTTGGGAACTCTTTGTATCAACTTTCTCAAACTTGACCTTGGAACACGCAAATCTGTACGGCTATTGGGAAAAGTGAAATGTTGAAATGTAATTTACCATACATGGTATTATTCTCTGCAGAGACATCTTATTTTCCATTCAGGAAATATGAACTATTTCCACTCTATATGCAATTTACGCATTACAATTATGCAATTCTGTAATTGCTTCGGGGGTTACTTTTCACAGTTTAATATATGCACACTATAATGTGCTTTGTATATAATAACCCTTTTAGATCAATCAATGGAAGTGGCAGAAGGAAAGGGGATATATGATGTGGCTAGCTTGCTTTTACATGCAGCTTTTTATAGTAAGAAATGCTGATGAAATACTTGTACACTGACTGACTAAAGACAGAGAATGCTTTCCTATTATGTAATTAACTAAATCTGTATGTATCCCTATCACGCTACAATAAATGTAAAGATCTATATAGTAAATGATTTGAAGGTGTGAAGTCATGCAGTAAAGCTCTGGGTGTGTATGATTTTCATGCGTTCAAGCCAGACTCAGAGAGATTGCTGTGGCTCTGTTGGGTTTCCTGTGGCTCTGTTGTGGTTTGTGGCTGGGTTGAAACCTGGAGGAGGTGGCTGCTGTCCAAACCAATTTCCTCCTGAAAATAAATGTATATATATATGAGTAAAAACCCATTAGCACAATAATCTAATATTATGTGAATATCTCTTTTCTCTTTTTTGAAACTATATTACTGACATCGAAATACCTAACATCTATACTGCCACCTAGAGGTCAGCTGTAACTATAGAATGTCATTCTGATGAGTATCATCGACCAGGAAAGCTCAGTTTTGAATTGAATGAACAGTTTCCTTAATTTGTCTAAATGAAACGAAATAAAGTGACACCATGCAGACATCAAAATATTGGCACTTGTATAAAACAGAGCTAGTGAACACTAACATGAAATGTGTTGTAAAAACATTCATTTCAATGATTATTGCTAACTGTAGGAAGGATCCCCTTCTGTTCATGGATTTCATTCCAGTTGGATGTAACATAAAGAATGAACTGTGTAAAACTGTGTGGTTGATACATTGTACCATAAACTGAACACGGAACTTGCTAACATCAATAATAATCAATGACACAACTAGGGTTCCTTTATTTGTGTAGAGTCTAGACCCAATATTTGTCTACACATACAGTGCAAACACTCTTATTGCCAGCACTGTATGTAGAGCTGAAATATGTCTGTATCTACAGTGCAAATACTACACTCTTACTACAAGCGCTGTATGTAGAGTTGAAATTTATCTATATCTACAGTACAACAACTACATTCTTATTAATAGCGCTGTATGTATAAATGAAATTTGTCTATATCTACAGTGCAAACACTACACTCTTATTGCTAGTGCTGTAAGACAAGACAGTATCTTACCTCTACTATATTGATGTGATGGATAGAAATTATTTGTGTGTGTGGGTGAATCTACTTCTGTAAGTGTGTGTAAAGATTTCATCCAATGTGGAGGACTTTCTGATAAATTACCTGGAAAAAACCACATAAACAGAGTGATCAGTTATAAGTTATACCAATTCATTCAGAATAACTGCCAAAATCAATCAGTTACTTTTGAAAGCAGGACATTTTACCTACACTGCATTGAGACACATAGCCTCCCACTTTATGTACAAAATGTATGTGCCAACTTTGAAGTTCAGAAGTTAAATACACCTGACTGTGCATAGTAGACATGAATGCAATAGCCAATGGCAAAACAAACACACAAACACACACGAATACAAGCACTGATTTAGATCCATACAAATGAATGTGGCCCCAATTTCGTAAGTTTTTTAGACAATATTGACAATAGGATTCAGAAAATACAACATGGTAATTTAAAGCACAAAAATCAGGTATTTGGTCATCTATAGACAGTGAAATATGTCACTGGAGTGTCCTTATCATCCCCCCCCCCCACCACCACCACCACAACTGCAGGTACACTATAGGATAATACTGAGGAATGTAAGCAAAAAAAATCCTGCCTACTTTTGCCAATACACATTTGATATTACATGTATGTAAATATGTTACTGATAACATTATCTAATCTCTTATTTTAGGGGACATATATATCAATTAACACTTGTCAGAGCCATTTGCTTTTTGGGGAGATCACACACATCATATTATATATAGTATGGAGGTGAACATACATGTAACTGTCAGCAAACTGAAACGGAGTGATATGATTGGATGCAACTACATTTTGTTGCAGAACAGAAGTCACAGTTTGCCCAGCCTTCAATCATTTGTACATTGAAAGGGATGAGAAGAGTACCTACAATGGCTGATCTTTCAGTCTAGGTTATGTACCAACTAAGTGCTAATCCTGTATATCCGTGGGATTATGTTAATACTATGTGTTTTTTTTTTACTATTTTAACAATGGTTTCAGTTCTTACTTTCTGTTTCAGCATTTGTGTATGATGTGGACTGTGTTGATGAAACTGTTATACTTGTAATAATGGCTGGGTCTTGTGGTGGCCATGTACACGGACCGGAATTATTCCAGCCATCTGAAACTAAATTCAAAACTAAATCATTCCTTTTAATACGACACATTTTGTCTTCATGTTATACGAAATTACAAACGAGTAAAAAATGCATCCCCCCCCCCCCCCCCCCCGACAAATTTGATATCAGCAGAAACACCAGAAGACAGCTGACATAAATGGTACAGAATTTACTTTCCAAATCTTCCAGCTGACACTGGACTCTTACCTTTTCCTTGTGGATAATTTGAAGACAAATTTGGCTGTCCAAAACTGATATTAATATTTGGAAGAAGTGCTCTTAAACCATCTTGCCAATCTTTCAATTGCACGGGTGGCTCTTGCTGTTGCTATAGGAACAACAGAGACATTATGTTAACATACAAGGCAGAGTGAGTTTCAAGGTTTGGTAAAAACTACACAGTTAATTTTAATTGCATTACTTATTATGTTGTTGGTATTTCGAATTTTGACCGTGTGTAGTAAACAAACATCAAAAACATTCAGTTACTTTATTTTACCATTTTAACTCTCAAAAGAAATTTTCTTATTAAAATGATGTACATATAGCCTTTCCTGACAAAAGACTTGCTTCTTAAACTATTTAAACTGTCACTAGAAAGTACACAAAGAAATGCACATGCCATGATAAATATATGCACATTAATCAGTGGAGGACATTTTACTACGCCCTCTAGTGGCAGCAAGTCAACAAGGCTAGAGGTTCTAGTCGAAAGCTTTAGGGAAATGCTGTTTGTGTCTACAGTTGTATGAAATTGGCTAAAAACAATTTTCAAAACCTAAACAGCCGTTGATGGTTTTTGTCTTCAATATTCCTCATTCTCAAACATATATACAGACTTTTCAGTTTGCAGTACTGATGACGACAAAGATACAATCTACTTACCATTGAGTTGGAAGGCTGAGTATGTGGCATCCATGACATCATTTTACTGCCTACTAAATCTGAAGCCAAGAAGAAAGTACATCAATATCAGAGGTGAGTCTTTCACAAAATGACTCCTGAGTCCTAGTGCAATTATATTGGCAAATACTATATAAAATAGAATGCTAAACAAGCATTATTTTTATTTTGCCAATTTGAAAATTGCATGTATTGATTGAGACAACCCCAGTGTTGCAGCCAGCCTTTTGAAAGAGTGGGACATCGTGTCCCAAGACCTCTATTTTTCTAAGTCATCATAAATACTTTGGGACGTAATAAAAAAAAAGCACCAATGGCATTGTAGCACAGCTATACAGTTTTTAAAAAATATTTTACCCACATGTTGATCCATGCTAGATATTTGCTGAATGATTATGCAGTTGCTAGTATCAACCCTGTTGTTATCTATGCAATGTACGTGATCATTTGGCTGTTGCCATAGGCATGGTCAGGTTGCTAAACATGTTTACATACAATTTTAGTGTGGGTCATCTATGACCCGTCACTTCCAAAGTTGTGGGTCAGGTCCAAAAAATGTGTGTCAAATGACCCAAAAACCCCCTCTGGCTGCAACACTGAAACTCAATTAAAAAGTACACAGTTGAGCAAATATAATCACCCTAGATCATCCTGCTTTCCTTTACTTCTTGGTTTGAAGGTAATGTGTTAATATTGTGACAACTGTGCAGAGTGTAACTGGCCTAGATTTCAGTATATTCTAGAAATAATATCAAACACTGGCACCAACAACATGCAATATTGTAAAAAACAAGTCATTGATAATGACATAGTCCCCACTATAATTGGGTTTTAAGTAATTATCACTACTCTGATCACGCAACAACATTTGTGAACCTAAAACAAACAGACTTAGATATGTTGTGTGTGCTTGTTGGACATGGAATATGCCTCCAACAATAAAGGATTGGTTGGGTATGGGGAATCATATCATGATGAAAATGGAGTCTGAGTTATGGCTTTGGACATGGAAAATTCACAAACAAAATGGCTGACAGGCAGCAATATTGGATCGTATCACGACGAAAATGGATATGCACATGTATGTCATAGAACACTGTCCTAATACCAACTTTGAATGAGATCTGTTTAAGCTTGTCTGAGTTATGGCTTTGGACATGGAAAATTCACAAACAAAATGGCTGGCAGGCAGCCATATTGGATCGTATCACGACGAAAATGGATATACACATGTATGTCATAGAACACTGTCCTAATACCAACTTTGAATGAGATCTGTTCAAGAATGTCTGAGTTATGGCTTTGGACATGAAAATTCACAAACAAAATGGCTACCAGGCAGACATATTGGATCGTATCACAATGAAAATGGATATGCACATGCATGTCATAGAACACTGTCCTAATACCAGCTTTGAATGAGATCTGTTCAAGCATGTCTGAGTTATGGCTTTGGACATGAAAATTCACAAACAAAATGGCTGCTAGGCGACCATATTGGATCGTATCATGACAACAATGAATATGCACATGTATGTCATAGAACACTGTCCTAATACCAACTTTGAATGAGATCTGTTAAAGCATGTCTGAGTTATGGCTTTAGACAGGGAAAATTTGCAAACAAAATGGTTGCTAGGCGGCCATATTGGATCATATCATAAAACAAATTGACATGCATACGTATGCCATAGTATGTTGCCCCTGTTTCAAATTTGAAAATAATCGGTCCAGGCATCTCCAAGAAACAGCTGCGGACGGACACACGGACGGACGCACGGACAGACGGAACCCAATCCATAAGTCCCCGTTCTGGACTTCGTCCGCGGGGACTAAAAAGACTCAGTAATTGCACTTTCCTATTGAATAATTCTGGAAACAAGACTTTTACTAGCACCCTATACCATTGTAAAAGCTGAAAGGAACCTTACTTGGATGTGAACTCTTAAAAAGAGGATTTTGTTTTTCTCATTATTTGAGAGTGACTTGACTGACCTGGTCTGTAAGGTGGTCTTGGGGCTGCTGCTGGATTAAAAGCACCAATGTGATTGTTAAACCCTGGTGGTGGAATATGTGTTCTGTCTGGTGGTGCTGACGTTGAGTTCATATTTGGTGGTGATGAGTTCAACTGGAGTTCTTTTTCCATAATTTCTGCCAAACCTTTTGAGGATTCATCCCAGGGATCAAACCCTACGTGGAAGATAAAACAATTGGTGAATTTCAATAGATTTATTGTATTTCTTATACAAATGACTCTCTAATCATACCCTGACTCAATACAAGGCCTGTGATTACTAAAGTAACGTTATAGAATATTAGAAATCTGCATAGGAATAGATTGTTGAATACAAAATTTGGCTGACTGAAATAATTGTCATTTGTTGTAATAATACAATTCTACTTGATGTGAAATATCTACTAAAATATCCATGCCTGGCAGGACTGCTTAGATAGCAAGCAACTGATTTCTGCATCTACTAACTATTACATAAAGTTGTAACTCTAAATCTTGTTATGCTTTGCCTGTATTAAAATCTATCAACTGACGGTGTGGTACCAAGGACAATTGAAGATTAGTGGATACATTACACGTAACCAGTACAGACCGTAACCCTAACACTTTCATGTACATGTAATTCCAGTCTCTCTCATTTTAACAGAGCATTAGGAACTCAGTTTATTTTGTTATATTTTATTTTTCATTCATCTTCATATTGTTGCAGGTATGTCCACTCATCTCCAGTTGTGTCTCCTGTACCACATATACCCAGTCTTATCAGAATATGGCCCAATATTGTTCTACTACATAATTTGCAGAGAGTGCAGAACAAAAAATTGAAATTTTGCGGTCACACCCCTAAATTTCACAAACCAAAGGGTGAAATCCACACTGTACAATTGCCCTTATTTTCTACTGAATGCATACTTTTTTCCCTGATATAAAAATCCTCAACAACACACCCAAGCTAACAAATTTGCTATACTGTTACACGCACATACACACGCACACACACACTATTTAAACTTTCACTAACCTAGATCATCTTCTTTGCTATCTTTTAGGGAAGAAAAACCAAAAGCCTCTTGCCAATTTGTGGAGCTGCTAATAGGTAATGTGTCTTGACCAAATACAACACTGTCTGCTTGCCAGTCTGTACAGGGAAAATGTCATGTTATTTGTAAATCTAGAAAAAAGAATGTTTTCATTTGCATGGAAAAATTTGGCAGAGTGTGAAGGGACAGGGTTGAGGCTTACTTATTTTGACTGTAACTTAGTCGAAAATATTACTTTTTTTTCAACCATATCCTGAAATAAAATTGTTTCATACATGTGTAAGAATATTTCATACTCATAACCATTATAGCAGAAAATTTAAAATTGTCTCAATCCCCCACTTTCTAAGCCCGCTCTTGCAGCTTGCCAACATTCTTTATTCAATATTTTCAACACTATTGTATCCTAAACACTGGTATGCTGGTTGCTCTCAACTGTTGGTAAGTATTTCCTGCATGTTGAAGTACAGGCAAGCATGACAGGGCAAGGTAAGGTGAAAGTGATATGGACACATATTTCAGGACAGTTACTGAATGTGAACACAGACAAACTTGAGACTTACCATTGGCATTTGTTGGCAGAGTTGTTGTATTTGGCACTGTGACAGGGGGTATGACTGGCCTGCTTTGTGGCATAAAACTATTTGAAAACAAAGATGAGTCGTCTGTTGCTGTTCCTAAAGTGTCAAATGGTGACCTCCTTTGTTCTGCAAGTCTCTGTGGTGCATCTATAGGGGGTGACGTTTGTTGTAAAATATGTGTATCGTTCACTGTCACCACACCATTTGTATCTGCATATGGATCACCTCTTGGACTTGGAAGTTGTGTAGTATTATTTGCTGGTGGTGACCCTATAGCAATATTACTGATGTCCTCTCTACTATTTGTTAGGGATGTTGGTGACGGCTGGTCAGACTGTGTCTGTGGCTGACTTGGGTGTGGAGGTGACGGCTGCTGTTTATTACAGTCTATAGATTTAGATTCTCTATGTAATGACGGCCAAGCCTCTTTATTTGTGTTGGCAACTGGAGGAGGTGATGGAACTTTTCTGCAGTACAAGAGAAAAAGAAGCAGTCTTAGTTACACTTCAGCATTACCTTAAAATTTAGTACAAAAAAGAAATGATATAAGTCATTCTTCAAATTCTAATCTCTATTTCAGAGGATGTGAATATTTCTCGGTACCTGCAGTACAATTTTACCACCTAGGTGTGTCATAAAAATAACTACTATTTGATTTGGCGTGCATGAGAATAAGTCAACCTTTTTGTTCTGTTTTGATATTATAGCATGAGGTAAAATGATATTGTAAGTACCAAGAATTAAATTTTCTATTCTAAAAGTATATGGCATATTACTACTTCATTATGGGCATTTGCACTTCAGTGGTAATCTGCCTGACACATGGAGTGGGAATGTTTCATTACATGGGCAGTGTACTACAGTAGGTGTGATAGGAAATATATATCCATTCTTGTATTCATCAGTTCCATTTGGTTAAATCTCCAAAATATGACAACAATTTGCAAATCTTGCTGAGTTACCACTTTTCCACTTATAAGCTTCACCTTCACTCCAACTATATCCCGGTGTTCCTATCTGAACCAATGGCTTAAACATGTGTCCATGACGTACAATGTAACAAATGCACTTCATGTTGAAGGTCTAAATTGCCAACATCTACTCAAAATATCAGGTGACTTTGTACCCACAGGCAGGGATTTTGTTAAATAGAAGTGATTAAGGAGGCAATGAGTTTTCCATATAGTTTTGAAATGGTACACCCTAAACTGTAAGCAGTACCTCAAGGAAAGAAACAGAGACTTGGCTAAGCTACTGCACTAATCTATGGTATGATAACAGGTATACAATACTTGCCTTGATGTGTTCAACCGTGGGGCAGTATGTCCATCTGATGTTGGATGCTGCCCACCACCAAATAACTGATCTAACAGTTTCCTCTCATACTCTTGATGTTTTCTGTAATTACACAAATGGAAAATAGAATCAACAACCAAATTTTTGTAATACAAATGATCATCTATTGTTTTTTGTTATAATTTATTCCCCATAAGTATAATATGCTATGTTTAATATTTGTCAATCAAATATGCACAAGTTAAGTATATTTACATGTATATGTTTTCCAACTACAGTGTGACCTCTTTATAATGGACTCTGTTGTAATGAACATTCTGTTATATCAAGCACCCTTTTATGTTCCTCAAACTTATATTTCAAACAGAGCACATGCTGCAGTATACTGAACACTTCATTGTATACAATGTAACAAACCTTTCTCATGTCTAACAATGAGTTCATTATACAGAGTTACAGTGAATGTTTGTTCATGTATATAAACTGTAAATGTAGACAGTTCTTTGTGCTTTCATCGATGATCAATGGGTTTGTATTGTGATATGTATGTGTACAATAACAAAGAGTCACGCAGTATTTCACAGTTGGTCAAGTTCATGTCTTCAAGGAAATCACACTATTTCAGTATGTATTCAGTGATTTTGCAAGATCTGGAAATTCTGATAACGGGGGGAAATCATAACAGTAAAATACCACATACATTTCCTTTTATACTCTAATTTGGGGGAGAATTCAGTTTAAAAAATGGGGGAACCTGGGTAGATTTTATCTACAGTACTTACCATAAAACCAGCACTAACTGGAAAAACACTGCAGCCCTCAGTTATAGGCAACTTTGACAAATGTTAAATCTGATTAATGTAGGGGGAGAACATAAACCAACACTTACCCTAGCTGCATGTCTTCTTTGGTAAAACTTGCTGCTTCATCACCAAGTTCATGTAAATACATACAATCCTGCAGAGAGGTAGAGGCGCACAACTAAAGAACATGTACGAACAAACAAAGACATGTGATAACCCAAATTATAACGTGCAGACTGGGAAATCAATACACTACAAATAATCCAAGCTACGGCGTATCAAGTGATGATGTAACATATTACATGATTTTTAAAGACTTATTTCTTTCATTCTTGATTTCTTCAATATTGAGCATCTTGTCAATAAAAACTAATTTTGACTGATAAGAGGGTCTCTCTGAAATGAGAATACATAATGATGGTAGATGGATGGTGTAGTTGTTTTTGCAATATGTATGGGGACAAGGTGACAATTGTGTTTCTTATTTTTTTTATGCAATCAAGCTTGTCCCCAAATAAGATGCATGCTTTAGTTTCTTGTAAAAAAAAATATGTTGTATTTCTATAACAACAGATGTCACTACAACATGGAAAGCTAATTTCCAAAACATTGACTTGTTTGGAATATGGTACATGGCATAATAAATGTATAATAAATGACGCAAAATAAAAAAAAAACAGTTTCTGATAACATAACTACAGAAAATAGGGTAGGTACATTGGGATTTTAGTTCATTTGACTTTAATTTTTTTTAATTTTGACCTCAAGATATGATCAATACATCTGTGAGAGTTAGATGAGGTGTAAAAGAAGTAAATGAAGACAATTATAAGTGAAGTAGATGAACATATTACGCACACTGTACGATTACAGTCTAACCTGGTTTCTCTCTGAAATATTTTTTTTTAAATATGACCACAGATGAGGTAAAAGCATGAAGGTGTACATGGAAATAGAAGTACATTGTTACCATTTCACCTTTTTGCATGTCAAAATGTTTATGGTCATTCAGGTTAATCACATTACTTTTCTTTATTTGGCCTAGTAAGAAATTAGTATCCTTTCTAATATTTTGAATCACTTCCAAGTCACATAGATCAGAAACTATAACACCGCTGTCAACAAAAAACTATCACTAAAGCACTATAATGTAAACATTATCAAAATCAGAACTTACTGGTTTTGGACACTGTGCATTTTTCAAGAAATGGCTACAATACTTTGTAGTTCCTAGAGATGCTTTCAATGTCCTACCATCCACAAACACATTGTTGACTGCCTGTATGGCTTTCAATGCATCTTCTGACCTTTGGTATGTCACATATGCACTTGCACTGGGTCCCTGCAAGTAATGCCATTTTTCAGTGTTTAATGATGCAAGGAAAAGGCTAAACATCATATAAACTAAATGTTTTTTGACTGATGTCGTGACATCCTTTCCGAGAGTCCATTCTTTTGAGAATACATGACACCATATACAAACATAATCATGCTATATTTTATATAGTACCAAGAAAACATAGTTTATTGTGAATGTGGATTTTTTTTTTATAACCTGGATTTAAAGCTAGCAGAGTAATACTGGCCAGCCTCATTTCAAAGTGCTCACAACAATCAGGAAGAATGTGGGAATAATTCATACACTTTAGTATTTACTCATTGTAAATATAATCAAGTGTCTGTAGCTGTGTAGATGTAAGGTTTCCACTGTGATAGGTTTCTCAAATATTGGATAAGAAATTATCTAAATTGAGTGCACTATTTGGGGTTTATGCTGACAGATAAAGGAGTCCAGAACACAATTGTGTGTGAAGCTACACCATAACAAGTATCTGATTCTGAACAATGCAAAAATAAGATATTTTTCCAAAAAAGTTGTTCAGGTTCTCCTATTAATCCTATCAAATATGGCATCGAAGAAGCACAAATAGTTTAATTAATACAAAATTCACACTCCTAATGATAAGTTTCCTTGGTGCTAGGTGCTGGGAAGAACAGATACATGTAGTTTAATACAACTGCTACACGTTTTATGCAAACGTTTCCTTGGTGCTATTTTCATCATGATGTACAATATATTCATACATTGTTGTATGTAACATGACATGATACACATAAATACATCTGTCATATCACAAAGACTGCCCACACAGTCTCACACAAATACCACCTACATATCAATTTCCTTCTAACTTTTATCTTGCTAAAATTAACAAGAATCTACCCACTCACCATTCTATGTATAGAAGGATCAAGTAAAAACAGGTAATCTAATACTCTTCTACACACGTACCTAGGCAAAGAGGTAGACATTGCACTTTTGCTATTTTGCTGAGTGGGTATCTAAAATAGGCAATGTTTCCACCTACATGATGTACATGTAGTTCCACTTACTCACCTGTGAACCTGCGTAAGATGTACTCTGGTTAATGACCACTTTTAGAATCTTGCCAAATTTACCAAAATACTCATGCTTTTTCAAAATCTGTTGGGGGGAAAATGCAGTGTTATGTCCATTAGTCTGGCAAGTAACTGACAGTATTGTGCATACTGAGTAAACTGCATATATATTGGTAATAGTCCTGTATTTGACATTTGATCATATCTCGTGGCAAAAAAAGATGAGTATACAGTATTAGACATCTTTCACTCACCTCTGGATCTGCTAGCCTCTGTGACAGACCAACAACAAACACAAGATTTTTCTGCACCACTCTGCAATAAGCATATAAAACCAAGTGTCATAAAGAAGGTCTTTTGTTTGTATTGGACTGGTATAAACAGTGTCTACCGGTATATCTTTCTCTCTCTTTTTTTTTTTGGAGGGGTTAACTTTCATTTGTCCTGGCTGCATAGTCTACCTACTAAAGCATACTTGACAATCACTACTCTAGAGACTTGGCTGTCTGACGCAAATCTCTGGGCTAGACCAAAAAGTGAAATTGGCAGAATTCAAACTTGGTATTTAGGCATAATAAACAAACAGTTCACAGTGCATCAGTTGTGCTAAACATACTAGAACTTAGTAGAAGATCATTTTAATGAGATCGATGGCGTGTATATCTTCATAAAAATTCTACTACATCATACATGTATATGTAAATAGGTTTAATCATAGTTTTATGTAAATGTTTTTGGTAAACCTTAAGACTTCGAGTGAAAAATCTTATAAAATCTGTCTATGCTATTTCACAATTCTTGGTTTAAATATTTGGGTTCTCATTCTCATTTATCAATATTTGCATATTACTGCTATCTTGAACCAACAAATTCATTTTAATTGATACAGTTTATAAGAGTTAGATAATGTATCCACATTGCACAACATGGGACAGGATGACACATTGCATCCTCATTAACCTTCTATTGAGTGGGGTGGCTGACAAGGTACACCATGTCTTACAGACTAGTGAGTGGTGGAATACATGTACCAGCATGTACCACATCATATTTTACAGGCTAGAGTCCTGGCTGATATAAGGTGACATACCATGCTGTACCCATACCAATCTGACTAAAATCCGATGTAGTGTACACTTCGCGATTTCTGTTTGGCTGTTACGTTTACTGTCGCTTGTTCTTTTGTGAGTGCTCAGTACCAAACTCAGGTGCTACCCTCTCTCTTACAATGTGGCAAGAAAACCCAGCTGTTATCATTTTGACCCAAGAATCAACTTTCATTACAGGGTACACTGCACAGCTCTGATTTTTGTAATCTATTCAGACAAATATATATTAACAACTGGTGCATTCACTTCCTTTCCCTGAACTCATCAAGTCTAGACCCTGACTAAGAATCACCTTCATATTATTAACACTTTCAAACAATGAAAAAAAACTGATCCTACACTAAGGTAGGAGGACACTGATCAGCTGTTTGACATTATAATAATAGCTACATGTATATATTGTATAGCCATTTGATATTTTAATACGCTCACTTTGAAGCAATCAGTAAATCTTTCAAGCAATGCTTAAGTAATGGCAAATTCGGACTTTTAATCAAAGCTGTCAGACAAATAAGGACAGATGGATAAGACTTCAGCAACATCTGTTAGGGTCATATCATCTGGCTGGAAGATTCTAAATGTACATGTTAATTCTAAATGTCATATTTTTGTGGTAAATCTTGAAAACTGAGAATGTACTATCCTTTGACATTTGTTATTTCTATGGATTGTGCCTTGGCAGACGTCAGGAATTAATCAGCATGTCATTAATTTGGCCATATCGATGAAGATTGGGTATTTATTTCAGATTTTTAATTTAAAAAACAATTTTATCATGGCTTCGGACTTGAAAAATCAATGTGAAACAACATATGTTTGTAATAAACTGCACAAAGTTAACAAATGCGTAAAACATTTTACATATTTCTTAGCTTTTTGCGATGTATTGAGCTACAAATACAGCCGTGGTTAGTGTTGTATCACATTGAAAATCCCAAATAAATACCAAATCCTCAACAATATGATCATTTTAACATAACTGTCAGATTGGCTTGCTTTGAATACAAACGTAATCAATACTAGTATTACTACAATTTAATTTTAAGGATAGTCACCTTGGTTTTTTTGTTAAATAATTTCTCAAAATATGTAATGAATATTTCTCAAAATAGGTAACTTGTGTAAAACATACAAGTACCATCTTGAGTGGTTATGGAAAATGTGGTATCACTATCAATCCAGTGGTATAATAAATCAAACACTTGTAAAACAACCTGTCTCTTGTACTGATTTAGTATGGTCAACACAATCTGTCACATTGTGTACAAAAATGTCTTGGTTACCCAGACCCTTGCAGGTTGGCTTTTCTTTTGATCAAGTCACATTAGATATTGCAACTGCAAATAATTTGTCATTTGCATCTGAGCATGCTCAGTTTGGATTGTATACTGGTTATAAGAGTTAAGATAATACTTTTTTGACAGGTCTAAGAAGAAATGGTCTTTTTAAAATCCCATGCAGAATAAAGGTAACCAGGAAAAGTGACTCCATGTACGTATCTAGAGCTTCAGGTATGGCGGTTTCTAAAGATACCAAGCATTGTTACATGTTCCTTACCTCACACTGGCCAAATGTTTCCTGTTTTCTGAGATTTTTTGCTTTCTCTGCATGTCTTTCTGTTTCTTTTCATTCTTTATCTTTTGTAACCTGGGAGAGGAAGAGCAAAGTTCATTACATTTACTTTGTATATATCATAATAAAAAGTGTCAATGGCATTGGAGCACAACTGTTGAGAGTAAACTTTAATTTTCTAGTTATATGTGCTCTTGTTGCTGGGCATACATGTATTTGTATACATTTTTTTTAAGATTTAGTCCCATGCCTACCCATCCATGGTTTTATATCTGCAATATACTGCACCGTTTAACTGTTGATATGGGTGTGGTCTGGTTGCTAGGCATATCTGCACACATTTTTGGAATGTTTATTCATTTGCCTTCCCTTCATTGGTGGTATATTGGCATATGTCCTTGTTTACCTGTTGCTATGGGCATAGACTTGTTGCTAAGGACATTTGCATATTTCTATTCAATGTTTATTCAATTGCCTACCCATCCCTGTTGTGTATTTGCAATACACCCTATCCTGTGACTGTTGCTAAGGGCGTGGCCATGGTTGCGATGGTAACTTAGGTAAAATTTGTAGACTAACTCTCTTAGAATCATTACCAAATTTCTTCCCCATTAGTTTGAGACAAAGTAGTTCAGTACCAAAATCATTATCCAGAAGACCGACAAACAGGAATTTTACGTTCAACTAAGCAACCTCAAGGAGAGATTAAATCATAGACCCTCCACGTGGAGGGTCTACGATTAAATCAACTGACACTGACATGCACATGTAACATTATGCTAAGTACGCCATAAAATGTTTGATGATTTAATGAGATCAATAAAACTTCTGTCTCATTTACAATACTAGTACAATACAATCTGCCTATTTTGATAAATCATCATGTTTTAGCCCTAATTTGCATATCATTATCACTCATGGGTTCAGCATGTAATTAATATCTCTTGATCTGTACATATTAAATCCCTGTAAAATTTGAGCCTATTCAGCCATGTACTTTTGGAATTAAAGACTTTTTACCCAAAAGTCACTGTATTCCTCATTTGCATATCACAGATGGGATCACCATATCATGAAAAATCCTTTGTGTACACACTCCTTTATTTATTTATTTATTTCCAAGGATGATCTAGCTAGGGGGACAGACAGTCCCATTAGCAGGCTCCAACAATAAAATTTTACAAAATATACACCAAGACATGAGCAAAATAAAAGTGCACTTGAATGGGAAGACACAGACAGGACAACAAATTAACATCTAAAATAAAAACAATGTATATCACATTACAATAATCATAATGACACTTAAACTTAAACTCATCAAGTGAAAAGTCAAAACATATTAATCTAAAACAATCTGGTGAAGTAAAGTCTTAAAACATGGCATAGCAGTATTAAATATATCAAATGGATGAATTACTCTGTACAGTTTCATTCACCTCATGCTCCTTATTAAAGGCAAGTATTTACTAATATACTAGAATTTGCTTACATGGGACCTCAACATAAAAATGAGCTAGTAGGAAATCTGAATACGTACATTTAAATCCAATTTTTTAAAACAAATACTATAAATAACTATGAATGAATGAATAAGCAGACTTAAATATCAGACAATATTTTATTGTCATACTTGGATTATTTTATAAGCAGCAAATAGTTTAACATAAATATACTAAGAAGTCATCAAATAGTCAATTTGCTATTGAACGTAATATGACAGAACCCCATGACGCGTGTCATTGTGGCGTACTCGGTATTTGCACGAGTGCTTGCAGTGTTTTCTGTGGCAGTACTTTCACGAGCAGAGCGAGCACAAGTGCAAATACCCCTGCCTACCCCACTGGCACTCAGCCAGCATAGGGTTCTGTTATTATTACATGTGTTTATCCGAAACTGCAAATGTCCACAAAAATGACACTATGCGATCACGCGCTTTTGCGTAGAATGAACAATTGCATCCTCATTTGCATATCATTTGCATGCAGGTATACAAGAATGTTTTCGGTGTTGCACTGCAGTGCTAATTATTACCACTAGTATGCGTGTGCACAGATGCAAGTACTCTTTGTTATATATAGATTATGTAATAATATTTAGCCATTTTCACGCAGGTTATCATAAACGATATCAACAGGTTTACAAGCATAAACATGAATTCACACAAAATAAGCCATCAGCAGTACGTAATATTAATTGAAAGTCATTTATGTGGGAAAAGGATAACATCTCTAATGACTAAATGACATTGAAAGCATTCACTACAATATCTTATCCTGATGTGGGATGTCAACTTAATCATAATGTCATAAAAGTGTATACAACACAATGTACTCCTCAGGACATATTATTCTAGACATGTTAGAAATTTGCATCACAAAAGGATGGTACTCTTTAAATGAAAGTAAATTTTTTGCAAGAAACTCATTAGTTGGCACCTGGGAAAACCCTTAACTATATCCATTTCACACAGCATGACAAAAGGCTATTTGAGGTAAATGACAGAAATTACAAGCTGACATACATATGTATTATCCCACATTAAAATCATTGACATTTTTGAAGGTCAAAGTCCTAGCAAATTACTATCAGTACTCTAGTTACAGCCCTCTTCCAAGTGTAGATTTGTAAAAATAAAATGACTGACAGCTTCGAAATTGAGCCAAGTTTCTATTTAAAGCTGAAGTAATGACCAGGGAAATATTTCTTGACTTGGGAATTTTCACATAATAAATGTACATCTCGGAATAATCAATATGTTGAAACTTCTAAAATATATTGAGTACTGCAGGTGATATCTTTTTCCACACACAGGATATATACATATCTATCAGGGCAGCCATACTTAATTTTATGTTTCTCATGACCCAACTGACCCTATTTTTTTTAAAACTGTTGAAATTATTTTTTTTAAAATTGTCAGTCTTCCATGACAGGATGAGATAAAATTGTAATACGACGGGGACCCCATGAACACATATCTGAGGGAAAATCTTCTGTTTATTGCTTAAATTTCAAAACTTTAATCAGTGTTCTCCATGGCCCCCATTAAACTTTGCTACCGCCCAATTAAAAATGTTGTTGTTCTTAAATTAATATTAATATCAATATTAATATTAAATATAAAAATATTTATATAAATATAAATAAAAATAAATATAAATATAACAATTATAATATCAATATTAATATTATCAAGATTAACATTAATATTAAATTTATTTTTAAAACAAATGGTTCAAATTTTCCTTCTTACTTTGTTATTTCTGAAGTCCTTCAAGACTGTTAATATAAAGTATGATAATGAAATGAAAGTATTAAGTACATATACACTTACTTTTTTTACCTTTTTACATGTTTACAAATTTAACTGACCAACTGGCCCATCATTTTTAAGGCATTACGATGAGAAATACAGAATGTAAGTACAGGCGCCCTTATCAAAAAGTTATAAAAGGTGAAACAGTTGCTTAAAGAAAGACAATTTCCTTATATTAATCAATTATTATCTTTGTATGACCCCTTACAGGGTATATTTAGCACTTTTAATCCTCAGAAGACTTGATGTTGATTTTGCACGTACCTAAAGAGTTCACATTGTCAAGCTTGAATCTACATGTAGTTACCAATGCAAAGGGGACTACCTTGTAATAACTACAACAACACTCTGGGATTTGCATTACGGATGTCAAAATGTTTATGCTCTTAAATAAATCAAATGACTCTCCATGGAAATATTGATGACAACAATCCCCTGCACATTACAAAATTGTCTAAAAGGATGCATTTCACTCGTTTCAGTTTTTTTTATACTAAAGCACCATCACGGTTTGTTCTACCTTTAAAATTCACATTATGTACACGAGAATGCTAGTTATAAATGATGCATGCAGGGCCTACATGTACACTGTGCATACATTGAACATGCAGCTCAACAAGTGAAACCTATAATTTTAATCACTCCGTTTGCAGCAGCATCATTCATTTTCTATGACCGTCAATAGCACAATGACAGTAATTACAATGTACTCACTTTGGGGGTAGTGTCTATGGTTTCTATTAAATTTCCATGGTTGTAATCAGCAGTTATAATGATTTCTCATTTGACATGAAGACTAATATTTTCTTTGATGGCCCCCTTGTGAATTTTACATATTTAATCTTGGCAGAACTAAGCAGTATAAATAAGATTAATGATAAGCTGGCAATAAGATTAATGATATATTTGTGACCCAATCCCTTAAAGGTGACAATTAACATAACACTGCCCTGAAAGATCTAAAAGTCTTGAAATATTTGAAGAAATCTACTCACTCTTCCTCTGTTAAAGGTTTGAAATCAGCTGGGTGTTCTGGATATGGTTTCCTACATGCTGGACAAAGACCATTTTCATCAGTTCTAATCCGATGCCAACAAAAACGACATATCTAGACAAGAACATAAACATCAAAATTATGATTGATTTCTGTACGTAATCAATTTTGCAGGGAGTGATTATGTAAATATGATAACATATGCGAACCTGTGACATAACAGCTATCCCATGAAAGGAAACAAAAAAACAACAGTACTTCAATGTAGCCATCATGAAAAATTCCACACAGTCACTGAGTGTATTAAAGTCACCACCAAGCACAATCCCACACAAGTCAAACAAGTGTTTGCAAGGAAACAAGGACGCTGTGACCTATAAAACACCCACGAAGTCTGTACAACGGCATAATGCACACACCATTCTGCATTGAAGTGGTTGGTGGGAGAGTCCAGTCATACAACATTCTCATACATACATACATACACACATCCTCCCACATTATATAATTCTTAATTTATGCATTATCCTTACATGAAAACATGCACTAAGTAACACTAACAGCCCCTGTCGCTATTCGTCTAATGCCACCTGCTACGCTAGATTTTCAAATTGTACACAAGATAAATGAGGAGTGCATCAACATACTTAGAATATCTCTTATGACAAAACCATGTCTGGTGTGTCAAACGAGAATAGTACTATCATTATTCAGGGAATAGCTTTCTGCTTGCTTCAGTTTAGCCCATATGGAATAACAATCACAGTTGAATGTCAAACTGGTGACATACAACGCCTAAATGCTATCACAATGTTGTCATTTTTCATGCAAGTGTAATAATAATAAACAGCATTTAAATCATTTCACTTAAATATTCTCAAATTCATGACATCAGACCGTTGACAATGGAACCTGTTACAAACAACAAATGAATTAGATAAATAACACTTGGAAGTACAGAGACAAGTATTACATTTCATGGTTTGATAAAAGACAGTTTTATGGCCTCTTCACATGTACATGAATTGGCAGGGGAACTTCAAATTCATTTTTTGAACATGAAAAATTATGTAAAGAGGCCAACTGCTCTTAGCAAATGATGGACTGGAATACATGTACTTGTCTCTCTGTATTTCCAACATGTTGTGCCAACATGAGTTATTAATTCAATGTGGTTATAATGCAATTTATTTGTTTACTTTCCCTGTTTGTAACAGGTTCCATTCATCAACAGTCTGATGTCTACAGTTGTAATTTAACAAAATTAATGAAATATTATTAAGGTATGACCATTTATGATAATTTAGAACCATATAACTGTGTACATGTCTGTCATGTTTAGCTAATATACATGACCTGTATAATTATTTGTTAATTTTCTTCATTAACAACATCATTCTCCATTTCATTATCTCGGATACCTTGCTGCAGTTTTCAAGTATAATTCAAATATCCCCTTCTACTTCATCAAACTAATACATTTGGGGAAATCAACAGGATGTACATACCTGGTAGCCACAGGTACATGGGTAGAAATTGACATCATCCATTTCCAAGGGCTCCATACACAGGGGACACTTCAAAAAACAAAACAATAACCAATGAATTATGAATGAGTATATCAGAGATCAATTTAGTTACAGCCCCGGTAGTGAGTAAATGAAGATATTAAAACTGAACATGTAATTACACTATTGCCGGACAAAAACATGGAGGCATAATAAATACAGCACCTGTTATCAATATTTATACAGTCACATACAATACTGGTGATGTGTAGACTTCAAAATCAATTAAAAACATTTGTGGTGCATTACATGGAAAATATATACAAAGTAAGACTAAGAAGGCTATCTATCAGGGTTCCCAATACAATTGTTACCAAATTTTAAATTGAAAGGAAAAGTATTCAAATTTATCTCAACCCCCCCCCCCCCACCACACACACACACACACACATATACATATTACACTATTTCAAAACAATGTAACATACACAAGAAATATGAACAAAAATGTCATAATTCCTGAGCTTAATTACATTTATGTTACTAACTTCAAGGATACATTTAAACATGTAGGCATTCCACGGCTGATCAACTCTGATAAACAAAACCTTTGAACACCCATCAAAATCTGTTTATGCAAGAGTTCAAGGTATATTTCAAGGTTTTCGCGCTGTTTAACAAGTATCGACAATGGTAAGTATACATTTGTACAAGTATGCTCAACACATACTAAATCAAAATAGGGAGCTTTCTATAGAGTGGTGTCACCATTACACCCACTACTGTCATAACATATGATTGAAATAAATACCAGCAAAAATATATTGTTTATGGATCATGTACTATCAAAGTTTATCCTGTGACCTCAATTGCTGGCTGGGACACACATGCATACTAGTAAGTTATGCCAACAATCGTGTTAGTAAACACTTCTGTTGTACTTTTATAAAGAGGAGAATGGCAAAGCTTTAACTGTAGAATTGAAAACTAAAACAATTGTGCATCGAAGTTGAAAAATCTCAGGTCAATGACCACTGCTTTATAATCAGATATGATAACAACATGGGTACATGTAGAAGTGTGAAAGCTGCACTCCTGACAGTGACTCATGCTTCCCATACACATTATGTTTGTTTTTTTTCTCTGATGAGGTAATAATAGATTGATCACAGTTGTCTTCCTCCTACAGAAGTCTAGGTATGTCCCATAAATTACTATATACATGTAGTTGTTTTATATTTTACAACTGAGCAAAGGAAGTGATCTGGTCTATTACTAGCAATACATATGTGTCACACCTAACAGTGGGCATACATGTACATAATAATATTCACTGGTAAAAATAACAGTAATATAATGAATTCAAATACTGTTATTTCATTCTTAATTTCATATTTTTATTCTACGCACAATTGTGAAATCTTTCCACATAATATTAATAGCTAACACACATTTATGCCTATGTCATCATTCAATGGGATACTTTCTTTTCCTGGGAGTGACTTTTTGTTGTTATAAATACAATGATGGCTCTTTTAAATCTTAACAAACACTTCCAAGACTAATGGACACTTGCTACAAAATTGCACCTGAGAAACTGATGAACAACTGAGCAAACTGTACAGAGTCTATGTTTCTATTTTGCTATGCCAAACCCGCCTTTGGAAATGAAGTTTCAAGATAGAGATGATAAAATTATTACATGCAGGTGTTCATGGTTACATGTTGTAGTTATTGCTAGTTCTGGTACAACAACATGTGAAAATGAATCTCCAGTTGACATGCACAATTGACATGTTTCTGAGAATTCGATAGCACAAAATATACCAATGAAAAGAAAGTACTACACTATACATGTATAATACAATAACAACACAATAAGAAAGAATGTCACCTACTTCCATTGGGTCTTCATGGTTGTTGTTATTTGCCATTGTCTTTGAGTTACAGCTTTTTTCAACAGATGAAAAGTCACAGCAGATGTTCTTGATGTGTTATTTATGATGAATTATCTCGTCTTCAGATTGTTCTATTACTTAGAATTTATGCTGTGTTTCTGTCTGGCATAGGAATGAATGACATCATTCATAATAGTAACATTTGACTTTTTCAGAACATAAAACATGACAGAATAATATTTGACCCTCACATTAGCAGAAATAAAGCTCGCTAAAATTAAAAAAAAATAATCTATAATTTTTAACGTATTTAGCCAACAGTACTAATGAATAAAACTATAAATACATAAAATGAATTCATAATAAGTAATATTCGTCACTCAAGGAAATCAAGACCATTGCATGGCACCATTTTAAACGCACAATGAAAACATCTACACCGGACGCTCAATTATTTTGGGTCAATAATATAGAAAACGTCATCAGACACATTTGTGTGTCACAAATCTAATACTGTACGAGGCACTGGACATAATATGGTGAAAATATTTCCCAAGTATGTTGAAGACATAGATAAAACATGGCTGACACGTATCGGCTTAGGGGCAGGCAGATGTAACTGACAGAGGACTGCTGTTGTACACACCCTAAGGTTCGATCGGGATGTTTCCGACCTGGGGATCCTACAAAAATAGCATAAATGGACGTCAATACGCTACGTTTTCTTTCCTTATGTGACTGGACGAAATTCTCGGCCTTGTGTGGATTCGTAGCTAAGAAGGTACTATATCACAAAGCTCAAACAACATAATCTGACTACACTGTCTATATATATTAATCGTCCGACACAGTTTTTCGGACCGAGTAATTTTAGTTGTCCCGTCTGCTGTTACTAACGACTCAAATTGTCAAATTTTTGACAATTTTTATAACTTGAATAATCAGAAGGCTTATTTTGGGTCCATCGATGCTTTAAAGATCAGAAATTAGGAGAAAATTGGTAAGATTTGACGATATATTCCGCCTTACCTCCGTGGTTCTCCTTTTTCTATAGAGTACAGTGAGAAATTACCAAATGACGTAATTGCGCATGTCTCTGCGCACATCGCCCGGATGTTCGTCATGCCAAACCGCAATGAACATAGGGAAAAAAGAAAAATGTCTGCCCCCATGGAATTTTAAACTCGTCCCAAATATTGTCAATATTTTGTTGTCCTCAGAAGCGGTTCGTTACCGGAATGTCTTTCAAGCGAGAAGGAGACGACTATAGTCTACTGAATGTTATAAAAGTTAGTACATGATTGCAATTTTCAAAGCTACCGTCCGTTCTCATTTTGACAAACATCTCGTGATCCTTGTCACGTAGTCAAACACCATGTTTACATATTTACGTACATTTCACGTGTTTCCGCATGAACTCAGTTTTCGTAGGAACACAAACGTGCTAAACAATCGAATTACTTTCAATGTCTCACACAGTTAAATTTCAACTTTTTTTCACGGCATCTGTCAAAACTGTTGGTGTTTGAAGTACATTTTGTACTTCAGAAAACCCGAAAAACAAACCATGTCACAGTCCGTCAACTTCAAGTTCATAAGTTGACATAACAAAAACACCAACTTTTCTTTTGTTTTGCTACACAGACAGTGTGATGATGTAGATCATAGAACAGGGATTTGATGGTTCTGAATAGATATACAAAAGAAAGACATTCTATACATTCCGTGTGTCATTGTCTTGTGTCTAGTATTAACACAATCATTTATCCATATTAGTTATCATCACCCACTTCGTGTGATTTCTATCTAGTTTATAGTTACTTTATTTTAAAGTTTGGAAACATTCAGATATCAGACATAGCACGAGTAACTTATCTGTCTTTCTATCCATCTACCGTTACCATAGTCCCTCCTATGCCGTTACTTACCATCTAGTAGTAGTAGTAGTAGTAGTAGTAGTAGTAGTAGTAGTAGTAGTCCTGCTTACAGATGGTGCACAAGTCTATATTACTGACTTGAGAAATAGGAGGGACAATTGTCAGAATCGAGTCCCGGATTACTCCGTATGCAAGCAGGACTATAGTAGTAGTAGAGTAGTTTATTATAGCTTGGAGGAATTATACTGACTCAGTATAATTCCTCCAAGATTATAGTGACATGAGCATGACAAATCTAAAAAAAAAAAAAAAGTTACAGTACAAAACCTCCCAGCTAAATTGGCTTATATGTCACCTTAGCAGTGAATACAACTTAAACTAGAGCATTGACCCTCCACTTGAGGGTCTATGAACAGAGTGAGAAGCTTATTAACATTAGTGTGGATGACCAGGCTCTGGTTTGAGAGTGAAGGTATAAATCATAATGATACTGTATAGGAACTAGACTAATTATCATAGTCTACAATGTACCTACTCTCTAGTGTAACAGTTTTCAGTGCCCCCTGGAACTAGTGCCCCCACTTGACACTATGTACTATCTAGTTCCTAGTGTCCCCCCTGGTTTCTAGTGCCCCCCCCCCCCCCACACACACACACATACCATACCACAGGGAACAGGATGAATAGTTAATTATGTTCTTGCCGGATTCTAATATTATTTTCGTGTTTTCTCTATGTTTCAAATAAAGTTATAAAATATTGCCATCATAACTATTGTTTCCTCTCACTGTTTTTTCAGATTTTCTGTCTTATCTGAGTTTACCAACTTTGCATGATTAATTAGTAGATTGCTAATCCGAGAACAAACTCACAGGCTATTTGCCCAATTAACACATTAGTCAGTGAGTGTAAACATCTACTGATTCATACATGCCTTACAAAATACATGTAATCACAGACAAGTAATGTGCTCAAGATGACTGTTTCCTTGCTAATTTTGGGGCAATTTTGTTATTAATTAATCCAAAGTGGGTATATTGTGTCATGGTTTAGTCATCCTATAATCTGTTTGTTGTTTTCTATGAACAGTATCTACTCTTTTACACAGACAAGAAAAAGTCAAGTGTCTTTTAGTAGCTAGTACTATTTCATATGGAATCAAGCAATATAATAAAAAGACATGAGGTGGTTCAACCTAATTTTATTGTCCTTGCATGATGTGAGATACTGTTGAAGTCAAAACCACTTTGTATAATCTTGGAGTAATTATACTGTCAGTATAATTACTCCAAGGTATAATCATGGATGTATTAGGCCGGGGAGACCCCTAAATACATCTATGAGAAACCATGGACCTATTATCTCAATAATAGATCCTTGGTATAATGTACCTGTATTCTTAACATTTGCATAACAAAAGACTCAACCATGGTGACCATATGCGGATAGAACAAAAGCTGGTACATTTCCTATTGTTTGGCAAAGTAATACATGCATATTGTTTAAAACCATAGACCATTTTGTTTCATGTTGTCTGTGAGATGAGATTGTTGGATATAATCACTTGTATTGTAATTTGAAAGAGTTTGAAAAAAGGCAAAAACTAGAAGGAGGTACTAGGAACTTTCTGGTACACTAGGAACTAGTTTCTAGTGCCCAGGGAGGCACTAAATGTGGGGGACATGAGCTCATAGTTCTTATTAGTGCCCCCCCCCTCCCCTCCCCAGGCACTAAGTAGGGGGGACACTAGGAACTATCACACTAGCCATATTATGATTGGAATTTGAAAACTTACCAATACAATTGGTTTACACCTTCAAAACAATATTACTATTCCTGATTTTCGAAAATTTGACATTCATAAAATTTTCAAAATAAAGGCACTGGAAAGTGTTACCTTACATGTATGTGTACAGTAAATGTATCAGCCATGTACACAAATTCAAGTTGATATCATGAATCACACTATATGACAGACAATTACCAATTGATTATATGTTCATCAGTTGTAAAGGAAGTGATTCATCTGTGTAAAGCGAATATGTGAACTTGAAGAACCACAGATTCTGGAGTGTCAGCTCCAAGTTTTACATGTACATTTGTATATAGGAGGACTCTACCTGTAAGAGAACTTGTATTATATATCCTTGTGAACTCGTCTCAAGTTCATTATATTCCATGTTTCAACATAAGCCATTTGTGATGTTAAAGCTCAGTGTATAAGGGCCACAGAACATGTTTATAATAATATAATAATAAACAAAATGCTACATACTTGTAGTTTGCCACTGTTATACATCATTCATGCTGTTGTTTAACATCAGAATTCAAATTGCAGTCATCACAATATGTCAATATGAGATTTTTTCAATATCAAACGAGAGAAATCAAAAAAATGTTCGTGATATCATATGCAGAAATTATAATTGCAAAATATTACATTGACACATTCCAAGAAATATTGGCGGAGTTCTCTGACACACATTGACACCGAACTCTTACTAATGTCACTTGATCTATTTCTACTCTTTTACAGAAGAGACGTGTAGCTGAATTATTGGCTAATGACATTCCTGATGATGAAGCTATCCTCATGGCAAATGGAAGGTAACTTGTAGTAGTGAGTGTGTCCCTATAATGAAAGGTGGGGGGGGGGGGGTGTCAAAATGACAACAATGGAGTTCCTGACCACAGGCCACTCGAACTTGGTTAGTTATGTTTACGAAAACAAATGAATAAATTAACAGACAGACAGACAGACAAAAAAATAGTAAATGCAACAAGCATCAACAACAGAGTACTTACAAATCAGTACTAACAACAAGAATTACTACATGTATGTAAAATGGTCACAATTGTATATATTGGCAATAATTTCATGACTTCAAAATATACTATTCGCATTTGGTACAATGGCAGGGATCAGTCACATCCCCTGTTATGTGGGGTATTGTACAATTGTGACCATTTCGCATACATGCTGTTGTTGATAATGACTTGTAATTACTTGATGCTTGATTGATGCTTGTCAGTATTTATGTATTTTTAGTTTGCTTGTTTTTGTTTATTTTTGTTTGTTTATTTGATTATTTTTTTGTTTTCGTAAACATAATGATAATAATAATAATGATAATAATAAAATAGACTTATAGAGTGCCTAATCTCTGCAAGCAGAGCTTGAGGCGCAGAATGGAAAATTACTCTCTGGTAAGAGGGAGTATGGATTCACAGACACTGGATACTCAGCAATTGAAAAATGCTGAGACTAATGTATAAAGAGATAGATCTTGAAAGAACGGCGGAAGGATGTAAGAGACTTTGAATGATGGAGATCAAAAGGAAGATGGTTCCATAAAGTAGGGTTGTAACATAACTGACTAAACCCAAATACCATGTTTTTGTAACTAATTTTGATTACCTAGATACTGAAGGCTCTCACTTCCACCAGTCCTAAGAGTCTGAACTAATACCGTATCAAAATTGTCATGCTCACAGCAATGAAACATGATGTATCTCAGGAAGTCATTTCCAAGATGGCGGCACACAGAAGGGGGCCATGCTAAATGATTGTCACTTCCACAATCTTGAAGTGATAATCATATTGTTAATACTTCTGAAGTCACTTGTTTCCTTGGATAAAACAACATAGTCTGGTATTATGCATTAGCAATGCAAACAGAGAAAAAGCTCAGTCCTAGGATTTAGAAACTAGTTCCCAGTGTACCTGTTAGTTCCTAGTACCTCCTCCTAGATTTTGCCCCAGCTTTCAAACTACTTCAAATTACAGCGATAATATCCAACAATCTCATCTCACAGATAACATGAAACTGGTGTCAAGGTTTTTTTAAAGACAACAGACTTTCAAATCATTCCATTCTCCTATGACTACAGAAGTTTCTTACATCTTCAAAGACATCAGCCATTGCGTTTCTTAATTTAAGGGAAGTGTTTTGAAAATAAATGCAAGGCAGATCAGGTGATGTGAATTGACTCTGATCTTCTGGTTCAATTTCAAATTCAACAATTTCCTGCATTATTAGACACTTTGTAGTATTTATTTGTTGCCACCAATTTCTTTTCAATCATGTCTCCATTCAGTCACATAGAAGTAAAGTATTTGAGGGGAGGGGGGGGGGGGACCCGAGTCTTCTATGAAGGCTTGTTCATTCCTACATACCCTATAGTCTTTATTGTAGCATAAGGGTGTATTTCCTTTTTATCCCCTCTTAGTTCAACGTGTCATGTCTCAGTCTTTTTATTATGTCCAGGTATGCTTGTACTGTATGTTATCACAGACCCGTCTTTGATACAGTAGATATGTTGTCACTTCACAGGAAAGGAAAGAAACACAAAGCAAGTAAGTTATGTATTATTGCTACAGTTGTATTTGTGTACAGTCATGCAATCGTACATAGTTTTATAATTATATATTATTCTCCAGTAATATTCTTTGTTTAACAAAGGAAAATATAAGTGACATTAGGGGCCTTGTCAGAATGAGTTGCTAGATTTGCAAGGACAAAATCCTTAGGTCACGAGTAATTTCAGGCAAATGAAGAAAAATATTTGGGAATAGTTTAATTATACCTCCTCAAGATTATGAAAAATTGAGGAAAAATAATGGCGATTTGGAACATTGAGACATATTTTGAGCACTGCAGAACTAGTGATGTTGGCATGAGTTGTCATGATGTAGAATGACTATGGTATATAGTTCATATTTTCTGTTCAAAGACTTGGCTTTTACATGGCATGACATAGATTTAAATGTGAAATCTACTAATGTATAAACTAATATAAATTGTGGTCTACTTTATACAGGTTTCAGTTCATTAATGACCTTTAGCAGAAAAAGTTAATTTATCACATCATAAATTTCCCAATTGCTTTATTCACCTTCTCCATCCATTAATTTAGTTACCTACGTGGTTGCCATTGTCGACAGAAGGGTCACATGAGGGTGCCCCATTGTTAGAGGGAAATGAATGTGAAACATTTCACCATGCTAATAGCATAGCAATGCAAAGAGCAGTCAGTGTAATGGGTGTTCAATAATTTCACTAGTTCCTAAATTGAAGAAGCAGGATTTCTTCCAACTTTTCTGTGAACTGTATTCATTCATGCTAGGTTCATTCATACTACATTCCTGATAAAGTGTCTAGTCTGTCTGCCTATCTGTTGGTGACTTAAAGTCAAAAACCACTGGCAAGATTATTTTGATATTTGGTAGGGATGTTGATTCTAGTCTCTAGTTAGGATATTGTACATACATGTATCTGTAGAAAGGGTGATTTCAAAGCATATATTAATGAACACATACTGACCAATTCTAGCCCACACCTCCATCTGAAAGTGTTCTTCCAGGTAGCACCCCTAGTGACCAGACTAATCAAATCATTTGTCTTTCTGTTAATTAGAATATGACAAGTCCTTAAATCAATTTTTTCGTCTCCTGTTTTGCAGATCTTGAAAGACACCACAGGAAACAAAAAGAAATAGCAAACTTAAAATTGAAGAGAGCTCATGAACAGTATCTTAAACAGATGGAAGGGAAAGAAAAGGTAAGTAGAAGTTTTTAACACAACATCTAAATGCTGCATTTTTATGAAATCAAACACATGATCAGGGTTTAAAAGATTTCTAAATCATTTCTCCTAGATAGTGTAATTTTACATGACTAGTATAAAGAATTCTTCCTGATCACTATTTTTATAGCTTTAATTACTCAACTTAAAGAAAATGCTATAAACAAGAATTTTCAAAAAATCTTTTCACTTTGAAATTAGATCTCTTCAAAATAAAGTGCACACACCAGTGATTTTGTTAATAGTAGACTTACTGAGGTTTCCATGACATTATAACAGGGTACCCAAACAAATAGAGTTATAATAGATGCTGTGGGAAACACTGCCATATTTACCCCTATCCCCCTATCTGTTACCAGGGTTCCCAAACCTTGGCTAAAAAACACTGACACACACATGTACACACATAAAATGTACAGCGGGTTTATATTTATATTCAAATTATTCATTGCTAAATTATGTATATGACTAAAAAAAAGGGTAGGTATTACAAGTTAGAACAAGAATTACACATACTTACCAGTATATAAGAATTTTGAATATATATAAATTCTATATTTATCTAACAGGATGATGACAAACAAAAAGAACGAAATGTACCAAAGCTCTTGGCAGAAACACACAAGATTGCCCACCATGCATTGCTAAAATCTGCACCTTATAACAGTTGTGTTAAAAAAGGAAGAAATGAACAAACCAGGTAAGTGTTTTCATATGAAATGCTTTCAAGTTATGCTATTGTAATAATCCCGTCAATTCAATCAATTTTTTAAACCGACCACCACCACAGAATCTTAGAAATGTAATTTATTTTTCTAATCTTTGAATTTCAACTACAACAAAATACATGTATTTCTTTTTCTTTTTTTATTTCGACCACCACATTATAACCATCGATAGGGTGAGCTTTATTTTTACGAATCCTAAATAAAAATGAAGAAACTTAAAAAACAATTGGTGAAGAAGAAAACTGATTAGAAGGTTTGACTCACTCATGTCTTGCAATATGACTAGCAAAATTGCAAATTAATTTTCATAAATCAAGCAATTTGACCATGAACAAATTGTAATTCATGATTAAAATTTGACTGAATTAATGGTGTTGTTACAGTAGTTAAATTAATGATTTATAATGAAGGATATAATAACCAGACCAGGGAACTGACAGTCAATTAACCTTACAATCAAAGACCTGGATATAGGAGTACTAAAACTGTTTTCTTAACTTAATGAATTGCCCATTTGCGATAAATAAAGTTATTGAATTGAATTGAATTGCAATTGTTAACACTATAACTAACAACCTAACTCTATTTTATCATTCATTTTGCTTCATTTTCCATGTACATGTACAAAATACCAAGATTTGGGTTAATGGTATCACACACTGACACCCAGATCATAAGGCTTGCCCATTTCTCAAATCTTAATTTATGCAAGGTGAACAACTTCCGAGGAATGCTTCTCCTTTACCAGGCATAATATAGAAATTAACGACATGAGAAATGTGATAATGGCACCATATATACCTCTTAAATATAATGTGTCATTTTTCTTGCAGTGAAACATCAGGAACAACTGGAGCATTCTTCCGAGCTCACAAACCTACCCAATCCAAGCAGACTCATGAAACTGACACTTCAGACATTGTACCAGGGGCATATGTACCTAAAAGACTTAGAAATGCTTCAAAACAAAGAAATGAATCAAAACAAGCAAATAATGCACAGAGGACGGGTTATATTTCAGGTGAACTTGACAGTAAAACATCTATTACAAACACAGAAAGAACTGAGGGAGAGTTGAAAAGCAGCAGTAGAGAGACTGTTTCTATGTTGTCAACAATACCAACAGACATTTTGTTTGCTCCACCACCGCCACCACCTCCGGAGTTAAAAGGAATGGAGTCAACAGTTTCATATCCGTCTAAATCAACTCTCATATCAACTGATTTACAGTCATCTGGTAGTTGTGTGTTACCATCATCATCATCATCATCATCATCATCATCAGTTGGAGCATCAGAATCAACACCAAGAAAAGAAGCAACATCAACTGAGAGTCATTGCATACAACAAGATGAGGGAGACAAGAAAACAAATAAGATAAAGACAGATTATGACAGGGAGAAAAGGAAAGCTGAGGCTGAATATTACATCAAAATGAAAAGGTACCACATGATTCATATACTAATATGTATAGTTATTAGTTCAGCTGTAAGTTGGGTGGAGGTTATGTTTTCATCCATGCTTGTCTGTCTGTCTGTCTGTCTGTCTGTCTGTCTGTCTGTCTGTTTATTTGTCCAATCTGACAAACAATAAGTACAGATTGAAAAGGAAGAAAGCCTGCCTATGAGACATCAGTGAATTGATTGGATTTTTGAATGATGATTGTGGCTTCAACAGAGAGATTTAGTTAAAGGGGAATACTACTGCAGGAAATAAAGGTTTAATCTAAAACTTTAGGTTCTTAGGATTCATTTTATGATTTAACATCTAATAATTTTCACTCATCATCAGTTGCCAAGAAACACCAAGTTGAAACTCTATTTCATCTGTATCCTCTCACATTGTTTACTAATTGTATTGTATTGAAATTTAATGAAGAAAAGGACAGAATTTGCCACAAATTGCTCAATTCATATATGATATTTATCTTTCATTGTATTTACACTGGGATTTCACCATATTCTTTGTGATATTTGTATATAAAATAATGTGAGGTATAACATGATTTTTTTCTGTTTCAAATTTCTCCTGTAGTTCTGGTTGGATTATGGACCATAGAAGTGGAAAGTGGGTTAAAGATGACTATGCAGAGTTTGATTCAGATGAAGATGAACCACCTCTGTTTCCATAGTGATGTCTTAAGATCATTATTTCAATGCAAGTTTAACAGCATAAAAAATAAAACAATCGGGCAAATAGGTTTTGGAATATATATTTAGTCACAGAAGATATCTGTCCAGCCTCTATGGGTTGAGTGTGAAAGCATTCCTTGTCAGAGATATGCACATGATGCAACAGGAAGGAAGATTCCAACACAAATCTTGCTTTGCAAGTGGTATATTTATTTTTTCATTTCCATCAGTTCAACATTCCACATTGAAGGAAAATGACCTCAGGTTGAAAAGGTAGTTTGCTAAATGATGTGTGTGAAATTCCCAAAGTTTGTTAGTTGTCGATGAAAACCACCAATGAAATGTCCCAAAACATATTATAGGATCTGTGATGTTGTTTGATTGGTTTATGGAATACACCAATAGAATGCATTAATACTAGTTACATAATGTATCATGTTTTCAGCTGAAAACCAATCAAATAATGGAAACTATTGATGTGATGTGTCATGTTTTAGGATTGGTTGATTTAAACTACCAATGAAATACCCTAAAACTAATCACATGATATATATTTCTTGATTGGTTGGATGAGAACTACCAATGATATGCATTGTAAGTAGTCATGTGATATATATATATATATTTATATATATATGTATATATGTAGATGTAATCTTTGATTGTCCAATATCATTGAACATTTCTTTATTTCTAAAAAAAATGTATATAACGGTAAACATAAAATAAGATATTAGAAGTACAGTGGTTAGACTTCATTATTTTCCAAGTCTGGTAAAATAAAGACGATTCCAAGATACATAATGTCATTAGTCACTTTGACAGCTAGCCAAATTGTTTGAACTTGACCACAATATATCAACTACTAGTGTCTTTGTAATCATATACTGTAGTCGTTAGAGCTCTCTCCAAGGTTTATAGTGCAATCTTTTTGGCCTTGTATATTTTTACTAGAATGAATGGTTCATCATTGTGTACTTTCCATTAATCACTCATTTAGCCAAGGTTGGCCGTATGTTTCTTCTAGCTGGCAAAATAAAAACACAAATTTAAATTGACGCCATCTACGGAGGTTAGAAGAAACCACAACGTCACTGAGTGTATACAATGGCAAATACCACACGTGTTATTCAAAGATTCTCCTGACTTTAATTGTCATTTCTAAGTTATTCAGAATGTTAAAATATTGATTATGAAATGAATGTTATTGTATCTTCAAGTTCAACATGTACGTAAACATTAATACATACACTTTCTTACCGATCTACTATTTTCATGGTGTTCCAGTGAGAAACATTAACATAGAATTAAGTACGAGGGCCCTAGTTATCATGATTGCCACAACAACAATGGATATATTTCGGTCTACCCACAAACAAGTCTTTTTTGCCAGTGGTGTACGTTATATTGGTGACGGTGATTTACCTTTCTTCCCCCCCCTCTCTCTCTCTCTCTCTCTCTCTCTCTCTCTCTCTCTCTCTCTCTCTCTCTCTCTCTCTCTCTCTCTCTCTCTCTCTCTCTCTCTCTCTCTCTCTCTCTCTCTCTCTCTCTCTCTCTCTCGCGCATGTATCTCACAAGCATGTCTATCTTTATCAGTTGGTTGGTACATGGTCTGCCTGTCTTTTCTGTGTCTCTATCTTTCTCTCTCCATCTCTAGTCTATCTATCTATCTTGCTGTGTGTGTGTGTGTTACGACACATGCCTCCTGATGATGGATAGCCAGGGGTGTGGCAGGGCTGAAATCTGGGGGGGGGGGGTGGTGCAATGTATTCACATCATCATATGTGTCTGATGAGTTGGCTCTTTCTTTACGTCTTTGCATAATAGCATTCAATTCAGCAGATCCATTGAGTGACTCCGGATCCTGAAGTGGTCAAATAATTATAGTAAACAATCTAACCCTCAACCCCCCTACTCGTTTGCGTTCTTTCATTTGTTCACCCTGTGATAAAGGCGCTGTTTTATGAATTCTAGTTTAATTAAAGTTTGCCTCATAATGAACTTGACAAAATTGTGATATAGTTGTAAAACCCAAAACACTAAAAATAAAGGATTCGAGATATTAAGGCCACGTTTTAGTGTGGTTTTTAGCACAACTGAACTTGTTCAGTAGTGCTATAGGGATCGCCCGGCGTCTGTCTGTCTGTGTGTGTGGATGTGTGTGTGTGTGTGTGTGTGTAAACAACTTAAAGTCAAAAACCGCTGAACCGATTGCCACGATATTTGGTGGGTCCATTACTTTGGGTGTCTAGTTGGGAAATTGTTCAAATCAAAATGATCACATCACAGGTGTGTGATTTGGGTCAAAAAATGTGATTTTTGGTCAAAAAACTTAAACTCAGAAACTACTGGGCAGATCGGTGCGAAATTTGGTGGGAACATTCTTAAGGGGGTGTAAAGTAAGATTTGTTCATGACGGGATGATTCCATCAGTGATATGCAAATTAGGGCTAAAAATGTGTCTTTTTGGTTAAAAATCTATAATTCTAAAACTACTGAGCAGATTGGGCTGAAATTTAATGGGAATGTATCTAGGGATGTATGGACGAAGAAATATTAAGCATACCATGATTCCATGAGTGATATGCAAATTAGGTGTAAAAATGTTCATTTTTGGTCAAAAACTTATATCTCAAAAAGTACTTGGTCAATTAGTCTGAAACTTGGCGAGATGTTTCTGAAACTGTTATTCTGCAGATTTTCTTAATAACATTTTGACAAAATTGGCCCTAGCGACCATGACCACGCCCTTTAGCAACAACCAAATGGCAGTATATTTTGGTCAAATAACAACATCATCTGGTAAGCAAGTGAGTAAACATTCAAAAAATGTATGCAAATACCCTAGCAACCATGACCACGCCCATAGCAACAGCCAAACGGTGGTGTATTTCACAAAGATAACAACAGGGTTTAATAGATAATTGAATAAACATCCAAAAAATGTATGTAAATTTGCATAGCAACAAGACCACGCCCATAACAACAGCCAAATAATCACGTATATTGCAAAGATAACAACAGGAATAGAAAGACAGATGAATAAACATTCAAAAAATGTATGCAAATACCCTAGTAACCATGACCACGCCCATAGCAACAGCCAAACGGTGGTGTATTTCACAAAGGTAACAACAGGGTTTAATAGACAATTGAATAAACATTCAAAAAATGTATGTAAATTTTCCTAGCAACAAGACCACGCCCATAGCAACAGCCAAATGATCACGTATATTGCAAAGACAATATCAGGAATTCATACACAAGTGAACAAAAACATACACAAATGTATGCAAATATATCTAACAACATGACCACGCCCATAGCAACAGCCAAATGATAGCATTTATCGTAAAGATAGCAACATGGTTGGATAGGCAACTGGATAATTATTCAGCAAATAAACACCTATTGTTAGCATAGACTAGCATATGGATAAACATTTTTAAAAACTACAGTTGTGCTACAACGCCATTGGCGGTATTTTTATTTGAACGTGCTCCTTTCAATGAGTTTGCATCAAGGATAAACTCCTCAATTATACAAACTTACACTCCCCTCACATCGATTTACGGCAGTAATAAAGATTTATGTCAACGTAAACTGTGAAAATAATCGAACAAATCAATACAAAACAATGGATATATAATAATTAGATATACGGCATTTGTTTGCTTCTTTAGTAGACGCATCAATGTGTTATAATAATTGTTGAAATAATCGTTATTCAAAATATCATAAAGAATAGAGAACTTAACGGAAACACAAGTCTGGGTGACTGGGAGATTTATCTGAAATGAAAAAGAAACGGGAATGGATGATTCGAGGCCAGATTTAGCCACAGAGTGTGAGATTTAGCGAAGATGAGAAAGTTGTTTTTATAGGCTTTTCATAAGCGATATTTCTTTTGGCACACTTTGAAAACATGCACCTTTTACTAATAAAAAAGAAGACAGTTTATGGATATGGTTGCAAATTAAATAAAGGTTTTCCCTCTTCCAATCCTGCTATGAAAGTAAATAATGTCCGTGTTGCCAAATTAATAAACAGACTGAGTTTCATGTTGCAAAAAGAAAAGATGGCTTGTAGCCGTACATACGAAGCAAAAGTTGGAAAATTCTGATGTTTATTTCATTATCCATTGCATTGTAATAAGGCCTAACAAATTTGTTTGGTTCCAGTTACCCGACCCCCACCTCATTTTTCACTGTCGACCCTAAACTCTTGTTTACGTATGCGAGAAAAAATAAATAAAATCTCAAAAATTGTGTGTGAAGTCTCGCGAGAAATAGTAGATGCGGAAACTGACAATATAAAACTGTTCTTTCAATCTGTAATGGGAAGAAACCAATAACACAGAATCCATATACAAAACAATGGAAAACATAACTACCTGAACTAGACACATATTGAAAAAGAATTTCAAAAAAATAAAATCTACCTACCCCCACCTATTCTAAAATTGAGTGTAATGGGAACCACACAAGTTTTTTCATAAATTGCTTTTCTTGTTGTATCTAATCTTTTGTGTTGTAACTTTTGTTTCTCCTCGAATTAAAAAAAAATCTTATTAAAAAGTATCATACGATATTTCAAGTTCTGTGATCATTTCTAATTATTTTCACTCCGGTAATATAAAAAATAGGACTAACGCGAAAATCTGAGATTGCAGCAAATGACTTTTTCAGTTTAAATTATGCGATCGGTGACTGACAAACGAGCAAGCCGAATCTGTAAGCGACAGTTCTAGATCTGTTTCTCAGTCTAGTGTTTAATTATGAATAAATTAATTGTCGAATTCATCAATTACAAACTATCGTGAATGCCTGTTGATCAAGAAATCGTCAGTTGTGTACCGTATTAGGGTAAAAAAAAGCACCGATAAAGAATTCAGCAATTTTGTCATATTATTGCCCGTGTTTTCGCATTTTGTACACAGTGTGTTATTGCTCAGACCACTATTATAGTGTTATTGTATCAGTCGGAGACATATAGCAGTGCAGTGGACCATTCTTCCGGTCCAACCTTTTTTTTTTCAGTAAATCTACCATGATACCAAACAACTGTTTTTATCACTTCTATCCAAACTAAGCCTTTAAGCATTAATTGCATTATAATTTACGACTGTGAATAAAAGAGTGAATTGCATGATTCTAAGGTGGCTTGTAGTAAGGCGTACCTACCCACCCCGTGTTGGCCTACCCAAGGAGCTCAGTTTAAGAGAACCTGCATAGAGCATATCGCAAGTAACAATAAAAAGCCATAGAAGGTAAGGGTACACCATTTGATTTCAGGGGAAGGGAGCTGGAGGATTTTCGGAAAAAATCTTTGTTGCCTGCTAAAAGTAGGGGAAAAAATATGTTGCCCAACTCAAGACAGAAAATAAAATTGTTTCCAGGGTATGAACTAGAAACAATTGTTGTGCTGCAAGTGCAGAAACTAGCTACAAATATCACAATTTCCAAGTACATGTACATGATTGTATGTGTTACTGGCGGGAACGCAAAAACTCCCTTCGATTCCCCATTTGGTCCCCTCAAACTTCTATTCAACATTTACTGCATACTTTCCAAATTTACCAGGCTAGCTATTTTTGGAATATCAAAGCTGTATTCAGTGTTACCGCTGATACATTCATCATGTATGTGTCTCCTGTTATGAAGAAATTCAATTTCAAATAAAAAGTTACACGACAGCTCCAGCCCCCCCCCACCCAGTACATAGCAGATGCGTGCAAAGCTTGTGATTTTGTAGGAAATTTAAAGTTTTACATGTAACTGATTTAACTAAGACACTTTTTAATTCGTGTCTGTTGATACATTCACGAAATTACAAAATCTGATGACTTTGACAACTCTGCCTAGATGTTATCCGTCGGAGTGACAATGAACTCCGGATCTAAATGAGGCAGTCTGTGGTCAGCGCTTGTCTGCAATTAATGTAAATTAAAAGTACTACGCTTAGTTTTAATATATTCATTCCAAGTTGGTCAAAAGGCTCGTTAAAATCAGAGAGCGTAACATTCCACGAGGTCATTTGAAGGTCGATATCGGCAAAACCGTGGAAATCACGATACTGGTGGCAATATTTTATAATATGCCCATCGCCATCGCACAGTCACCTGATCTACTGCCTGAACGTTAAAAGTTGCAAAGTGCCTATTGTACAGTGCACTACCCGTTATCTAGCATTGCATACATAACAGATCACAACAGGAGGTTGGATCATGATGTGGCTATATTGACCTTTTTTGTAAATACAGACGTTGCATTACTTAGCTTCATGTAATGGCTTTTTCCTATCCGTTTTGATGCTAACAACACAACATAGCAACAAGACGAAAGGCGAAAACAAAGTTACAGGTGCATTATAGCTTCCGTTCATAGTATCACATATCTCGTCACTGTTATCGGTATCAGAGTCCCTTCCTACATAGAAAACCCGCTTTAAAAAGATATCATTTAATTAACATCCTGGATTTACATTCTGTAGACGAGCCACTCACGCGAGTAAATGATCCGAAACCTTCCCTGTGTCAATTTCCGATTGTGATGCAAATTAAGTTGTGGTGTTTCCCATGGCTATGGAGTAAACACGTCATGCTTTGCCAATCTTGGCTCGATATATAGTGCTATTGTGCGTTCCATAAATACGCACTCGCCATTTTGTTATTTAAAAAGAGAACCGCATTCCTTCACATCAATTGCTTTCACCAGGGGAAACCGAAAAAAAGATGGGGTCTGGTTCATCGAAAGAAAAGAACTCGACATCGCAGAAGAAGCAAAAAGCTTCTAAAGTGTCCCCCACCCAGGAAGGCACAGCACGCCTAACGAACACTGATGTGGCCGTCGGTCTACACGGTCCTATCCAGATAGCCAAGCAGCCGTTCGCCCCACCAGGAGCACCTGTAAGTATAATTTTCAATTACACATACACACACACAATTTTTTTTTATAATAATACATTTTACAAAAGTAAGTTTCCGTCGTTGCAGGGTCAGAATTTGAAAAGGCGTAGATCATCGGCTGTATCACATTACACGACCTTTCGCCATCGATTGCAAATATAACGGTATTGATTTACATGTTACCGTAAACTTAAACTTGAAGGTTGATATTCTATATAATAGTAGAATGGTAAATTAATGATATAACTGACATTTTAACGACAGCGAGGCCTCGTTAACCTAACGTAAACTCAGTTCTGGAACATAACAAGCTCAGACGCCGTGACGTTTCGAGTCTGATGCTCAAATCTCAGGCGATACTTGACCATGTAAATCTGTCGTTGTTTGACAATGTCTTCTTTCAAAGTTACGTAACAAATCATACAACCATATCTGTCTCTGGAAGCACACGGTTGTTTTTCAAACCCGCTTACTCTAACCACAATCTGAGAACAGATTCCTGATACTTTACGCCGCGTCATATTATGTCATACCCTCACTATCACGGCAATGTTTCAGTTTAATTTGCAGTGAAAATCATAGAGGTCGAAGCAAGTTCATTATAAAAAATTTAATATTCACAATACTTGAAAAGAAAAACACTGACCGTATAATTACTTTCGGGACCAGGGGTTTTTGCGAACCCTTTAAAGATGCGGATATAACATGTTTATCAATAAACTGTGTAATGTGAATTAGGCAAAAGAATACAAATGGTGTGATTCCGATAACGCCAAATCTCAAAACAGGGTGGGCAGGTAGGGAATGTTTTTATTATATATTGTATTTTTTTTTATTTTCGTCTGGTTCAGGTTCTTACAATGTACGTAGAGGTCAACAGAGATTTCTCATCGATGTTTTCGCACTTTCCGTATTATATGCAGACGACATTGTCCTCTACACTGTATTGTATTTTGCCATGTTGCTTTAACCATAAGACGATATGTCATCAAATCTCATGACCATTTCTCTCACGACTTTTCAATTTTATTTCGAATTACCTTTAAAATCGATCGGCAGTGCAAAACTAGGTTGGGTCGAGTTACCAGAAACAATTAATACGTTTTGGCCTATAACAATAAACTCTGTAATGTTAATCAATCAAACGAAACACACACACACACACACACACACACGCACACACACACACACACACACCTGTGATATCGTTCATTTTGTATATATCTACATTTTTGTAGTTTAACATTCCTAAAACTGGTGCATATTCACAGGCATTGACCATCGAGTAAACTGCGTTGATATGGAATCGTCTACCTCCATGATTTTTCACTCCATTTGCCAACCACCTGTTGCATCGTGATACACTAGCCATTTGACTGACAGTCGATAATTGCTAATAGTACCTTGGAACGTGTATCAAGGTCACCGCATCATTAAAATAAAGAATGTCTTTGTACGCACGGCTTCTTAACCTTGACTGACGTCATGTCGTCATACAGTAAATTATATCATGCACTAGCTAAGTTGAACAAAACATATGGAATAAATACTCGTTCTACGTGATCACGAAAATGCGCGTCTATTTCACGACAACGCGTGTACATGTCCACGTCACTGTTCTGCTGTGTTCGAAATATGGGTCAAAACATTCAAAATTGCTATTATTTTTTCCGATTTTTCTTTGATGTTACTGGCGCTGGTTAATTATGTTATTTTCCAATATTTTTCTTCATTCAGCCGGAAAATACTCATGACCTAAGGGTTGTCACTGTCATTAGCCGACGAGTATTTTCCTTGGGTAAGCTAAGAAATGTCTTGGCGAATAACATCTAATTGTACGTCGAAATGACATCGTTGAGCCATCTTTATCGCTTACTACCATACAGAAACTAAATTTCTCCCATAGGCTAACATTGTAGAGGAGATTCAAATTGTCTATAACTTGAACAGCAAATTTAAATGCCATATCATGGTTAGTAGTTGTTGTTTTTTATGTATTCAAAACGATGGAAATTGTAAGTGTCTAAATCAAAACGATGGGGTCAAGTTACTCGATTCTACCTAGTTTTCTCCCAGGCAGCAAAAACGGAAAAAATTATACGTATCACACACAAAAAAGATGCATTGGCAAGTCCAAAATGAGCACTATATACCATTAATGCAGACTTTTGCGTGACAAATCATTATGACTAACTCGTCTGTGTGCACACGCACACACACACACACACACACACACACACACACACACACACACACACACACACACGCACACACACACGCACACACACACACACACACACACATACCTGTTATGCATGTACAATGGTAAAGAAATCACTGTTCCTGTTCATTAGTGGTCTAATATTAGTACAACGACTTTCCATTGGTGTATTCATAGGGACACCACGTAACCACCACTGAGTACGTCACAGCTCTGTTAACATTCAGTGTTATAAATACTATTAAACACATTGTACATAAAGTTTCTCCAGATAATAGGAATACAATAGAGGTGTACATTTGACACAAAGGATCCCTTATAGTCCGAATTCTTGGCAAGTGCTAGCATGTTTTGCCGGGTCCCCGGGAAACTAGAATGCTTTGCAGGCTGGCAATCCAAATGACGGGTATACGAAATGTCGCAGTACATTCACATCACACCTTTATCTACCCGTTGTTTATATATTTTAGCATGCATAGTGTGGGTTTTAGGTAGTAAACGAAAAACAAGTTTATTCCAGCAAAAATGGTTTCGTCAATATGAGTGGTACGCGAATGGCAAAGGTTTCAGTTACAAATATAAATTTACAATATCTACGCACAGAGTCAAAATATTTCTTGGAAGTGAGTCCAAAATTTTCGCTGGCGTCTCGTCAGCATCGTCTGGGGTATACTACAACAGGATGATATTGTCACGTGTCTCAGAAACATTTCAAATGAGTAATTTTTTTTACTCTGTGTGTACAAATTTTCATTACTAAGTACGAACCCAGAGTTCATGAACATTAATTCTCCCATAGATTTTCTGATTTTCTGTGGGTCTAAGTTCTAAAATAATCATAATATTAAATTTTGGTATGTTGTCAACTTTTTCTACTCGAAAACTATCAACTCAAAATTTAACATAATTTCGACAGTGTAATGTACCATGATGCTATTTGGATGGCCCGGATGTAGCTGTTGATAAAATGTAAAAGACTCTTTCGAACTGAGAAATGGGAGAGCTAGATATTTACCTTGTTTTTGTTATCAGCAATTTTCATCTTCGAAATCATACTTGTTTCTCGAAGACACATATTTATAAATAGTAACAATGTACCGTGTGCGCTATTTGGATAACCTCGGCTTTAGGCTGTGTGTTTGATAAACCTTGTTTTGAACTGTTGAGAAAGATGGAGATTCTAAATATTGTCCGTGTTGTCATAGCGATTATCTTACTAAGCGTCATCTGTCGAGACGAAGCTCTAGTTTATCAGTAGACAGTTGATTCCACTGTCTGTGGTTTACCTTAATTGAATTGTTTCACTTGATTTCACGGTTGTTTTAATCATTGTTGCTATGGTCACTGTTTTAGGCTATTTACCATGGAACGGTACGACCATTGCTGAACTTTGATCCGATGAAATCGGCTGAAAGATTGAAAGCTGCCATGGATGGTGTCGGTAAGTTAGCTGACTGATTATTGGCCGATTTTCTGTCTGGCTTTGTGACTTAATAGGTTCGTCATTTTAGATAGTTACAGGCACCCGTCGAATGACCAATTACAAGTTCTCTCATCTTGAGTCAGTACAGTGAGTGAGTCAATGAGAGCGACTGGCCATGGCATACAGTCTAGTAGTCGAAGTCGAAAAACTGACAACAGTTACTTCATTGGTCAGGTTGATCAGCCTTATTTGTTCTACATATGTTTTCCCTGTAGCCATTTGATGGATTGGTTTATTGATTTATCAACAGGTCAATTGATTTACTGATTGATTAATTATTAATCGATCTGTTCAAATTTATCGACCGACAGTCAGTCGATGATGTCAAAGAGTCACTTCTAGTCTACCCTGTAGTTTGTTGTTGTTGTTGTTGTTGTTGTTGTTGTTGTTGTTGTTGTTGTTTAGCTTATGTGGGGAAGCAATGTTTTTTGTATTTTCACAGGGACAAAAGATGACCAGTTAATTCAAGAACTCACAACCGTCTGCAACTTACAAAGACAAGAAATCAAACTAGCGTATAAACAACGGTACGGCAAGGTAGGTATATGTAAAGTATGTAGACATTACTGGTATGTTTGCGAGGATGTCGCCTACTCCATCTTTAGTGTACTTGTTATGTTCTGTACACTTGATGTTAACCTTTAGTTAATCTTCTCCTATGAGGCTCGGAGGTGGGGCCACACTTTGAAGAAAAAATTACCTGAATATGAATTTTTTGACGACGATACGCAAATCTACAAAGAGAATGGGTACTGTATATTCCGTATTAGTTAAAAGGAAATTCATTTAAGAGGATACGATAGTGTCTCCGACGTCACCGTTTCTGTACTGGACAGTCAAGTCCTTATAAATCCGTTAATGAAGACAGTGTAAGGCGGTGAAAAGGTGCGTGTGGTTATTAGCGTTCGTTGCATCATTCAGGGTACCTGCAACCAATAATGTATATTACACGAAGTAACTGTTGTAATTACACACTTTGCATAGCATTAGAACTGACAGTGTAACGATTTTATTGGTGAGGGGATGGCAGGGGTTGACAACAGGGGTAGGACATACGACTTCCAAATGACACTTTTAACACTTCAGCCATTTTAACCAAAATTTAATGGAATGAAACGAAGTATCAATTATGTCAAAGTGGGCATATGGATAAGGATTACGTAGTTATTTTGAATTTTATCAAACAATTCTATCATGGCTTCCTACTTGAAAAAAAAATTTGAAGCAACATATGCCAAGTCTGTGTTTGTAACTCAATAAATTGCAAAAAATTAATAAACGTGTAAAATTATTGTTATTGTACGGACAATAACAAACTTTTTAAACATTTTTTTTTAGCTTTTTGCAATGTATTGAGTGACAAACACAGACTTGGTCTTTGTCGTTTCACATTGATTTCCTAAGTAGAGAGCTAGCCATGATAGAATTGTTTTATAAATTAAAAATGCAAAATAATTACCAAATCCTTGTCTATATGGCCACTTTAAGAATTGACATCTTCTCTTGCAGGATTTGATAAAGGATATAAAATCTGAAGTCAGTGGCGACTATGAGGAAGTTTTAGTACATTTATTAGAGACCACTGCTGAATACGATGCATGGCTGCTGAATGAAACAATTAGTGTAAGTAACTGTACCCAGTTAGTTATATGAAGTGGTGTGTAGAGGAAATACAGAGAGGCGTGTTAGCCAGAGTCGAATTTCATGCGTATACCACGTCTCCCTTGTTGTGGTGATGGCTTGATGATCTACACCATACAACTGTATCCGTATCTTTTATTTTCACATATACACTCGTACTCACATTCAAACCAAGGCGGAGTAGTCGGTTGTCATGTGCAACGTGGTATTTGAAAGGTTACCACATGAACTAAAGTTCATTTTCGCACTTTTGTCTTTTCTCATTATATCAATATTTTCTTTGTTTATCAGTAATCTGCTGTAATCCGTATATAATTATGTTTGATTTACGAATTGAGATATGACATGATGGCCAAACTAACAGAAAGGATGAGCAAACACGTAACAACAACAACAGTAACTATAACAACAACAACAACAACAACAACAACAACAACAACAACAGTAACAACAGTAACTACTACAACAACAACAACAACAACAACAACAACAACAACAATAACAACAACAACGTGTCAACCTTTTCACAAAATCTGTCTTTTTAACTCGTGGGAGATGACTGCATACGCAAATGAATAGCGCCCCCAATGGTTACACATTGCTTCTATTTCCAGGGTCCTGGAACAGATGAAGAAGTGTTACTAGAAATTCTCTGCTTTAGGTCCAAGGAGGAACTACAGGAAATATCCAGAGTTTATAAGCAAAGTAAGAAAGAGTTAAATTTTGATTAATGAACATGATTAAAGACCATTCATGATTTATTTTATGTCAAAATCTGACTTTTAAAGTTTCATTAAAAGTTACTACGTGATACGTATCTATTTAAGTCATTACGAGCCCGTCTCGTTGATACATAGATGTACTGATTTTAGAATATTTCCATTCTTTAAATAATTTGTACACGTTTCTACTTTTATTTACAAAACACATCTCATTGCCTTCATTACGCTAGAATACAAGAACACATTAGCAGATGATATAAAGGGCGACACCACTGGTGACTTCGAAAAACTACTACTGAAACTACTTGAGGTATGACGTTAGTCTTTGGTTTCGTCAAGTGCACCTCAAATGTTGTCTGTTACTACTACAAACATGTTTGTTTTTATTTTCATTTGTATCTTTACTCACATATTTTTTTTTGAAAGATGAATTTGAAATACGATACCTTTTTTTAGTCTGGAAAGGTTATAACATAGACATGTACATTTGCATAGTCCTAGCCTGGTCTAGTCTTTACGTGCTGTGTTATATTCATATCACTCGTGTCCATTGATTAAATACATTTCTTTTTAAAATACCATAATGATTCAATGGATTGCAATAAAATATGTTATGTATTCAATTTCAGGGAGGCAGGGACGAACCACATATCATAGTAGAGGCTTTTGCGAGATCTGACGCAAGACTTATGTTTGAGGTACTTTACCGTGTTCGATGATTCATAATTTATCAACAATATTTCCGAGTGACATTTCTGATAGACAGCCTATTATTATCGCATAATTAATTAACACTTTATGTTTATAGAAACAGATCACCAATTTTCTTAGAGACGCGTACGGTTTTGTTTTGTTCTGTTCTGTTTTGTTTTGTTTTGTTTTGTTTTGTTTTGTTTTGTTTTGTTTTGTTTTGTTTTGTTTTGTTTTGCTTTGTTTTGTTTTGTTTTGCTTTGTGTTGTGTTGTGTTGTTGTGCTGTGTTGTGTTGTGTTGTGTTGTTGTGCTGTGCTGTGCTGTGTTGTGTTGTGTTGTGTTGTGTTGTGTTGTGTTGTGCTGTGCTGTGCTGTGCTGTGCTGTGCTGTGCTGTGCTGTGTTGTGTTGTGTTGTGTTGTGTTGTGTTGTGTTGTGTTGTGTTGCTACTAGGAAGGGGTTTATAATAACTATATACCCCCATTGACTTTAATGCCTGCTTATAATTAACCGTTCTTTCGTTCAGCATCAAAATGTGTATGATTTGTGATGCATTCCCTGCATTAAAAAATGTGAAGCTTTCCTAATATATAGGTCAAACTGAATGGAATCCAAGTCTTATTTTAGACATCACACATGCCCAAATCAATTTAACCATACTACACAAGCGACAACAATGTAATACCGGACATGTCATGGAAGTGAATTTGTATATTCGTATATCCTGTTGGATCTCTTAGAGACTTTCGTTTGTTGATTGTTATATCGATCTACTAGTTTCATTAACTTTAAATTTGCTCTCAGAAAAGCAATAAAACTTTTACATAAAACTGTTCATCTGTTCTGATAATCTATATTACCCATCATTCTATTAATCGTTAATTGTACTGTGAACATTGACTTGATGTCCGTGTGTCATGAAAATGATATGACCGACAAACTTGTTGCTCAACAAATTGTAAGTTTGTCTGATATCGTTAAATTGTAAACATAACACGATCATACACGCTCCAGCAAATGCATACATCATCAATAAATCGAAAATATGAAAAAATATTTTTTTTTAAATAGTTTTAGCTTCTGGATTTTAAAGTAATTCTAATCATATTACAGTATATTTTGAAAGGCATGCTAATAGATTTGTATTTTTTGTAGGAGGGAGAAGACAGACTTGGAACCGATGATGATCGATTTATAGATATATTTACAACTCGTAGCTGGGATCAGTTGGCAGCCGCCTCATTTAAATACGAAGAAGTAAGTGTCTCATTATTACAACAGGCAAGTAAGTCTGTGGTATTAATGGCTACCTGACTATGACAAATATTTACATGTACAAAAATAATGATTTTCAATTATCCAGCAATAAGTGAGGTCGGTTATTCGCTCATGTCACACATGAATTATTTATTAAGAAATGTACTTTTTTCATGCCTTCGTCGTTTGTTTGTTTGTTTGTTTGTTTGTGCGTGTGCGTGTATGTATGTATGTATGTATGTATGTATGTATGTATGTATGTATGTATGTATGTATGTATGTATGTATGTATGTATGTATGTATGTATGTATGTGTGTGTATGTATGTGTGTATGTGTGTATGTATGTATGTATGTATGTATGTATGTATGTATGTATGTATGTATGTATGTATGCTTGTTTACTTGTTGGTTTATCGGTTAGGGTTTTTTCGTGTGTGTGTGTGTGTGTGTGTGTGTGTGTGTGTGTGTGTGTGTGCGTATCGCCCTCATGTCTGGATTGAAGAGCTTTAATAATATTTTTAAGGTGATCTGCAACAGTATGAATGGCATTGATAGTATTGTATCATAGTAGAACACATGTGCTTAGTCACTGTGTTTGAATCGTGCCAGTTACCCAGCACCACACGTAATTCACACTTTAATACACACATACAGTGAAGACGATGAATACAGTGTTCTATTCATAGCTCACCGTTCGCTCCGGGGCTGTTCAACGTAGCTTATTGTTCACAGTACATGTATTCACATTTTATAGTCACATGCTATTCCTGCTATACTGTATATACGTCATTTCCAATTGTTGCAGACAAATCCCACAAAAACCAAAAGAAAATACGAATGGGGAACTTTAAGCAAACACAATGGCTGTACAGTAGTTAATAGTACCACTACGTGTTAACAAACATTTTCACTTTTACGCTAGTCTTTCAAGGTTACATGCTTTTGTCTTCTTTTAGATGTACGGTAAACCAATTGAAAAGATGCTTGACGGAGAGTTTTCCTTTGATATGCTGCTTGCGTTGAAGAAAATAGGTCAGTATGAATACCACAGTGTAGTTATGGGAGACATTCTTTTTGTACCTGGATACCTAATTGTACGATGTATGACGACACACCACACCGTATAACTCTCAGATAGCGCTAGCTTTGAAATAGAAGAGGTCATCGCTCTTTGCGCTGCCCACCTTTGACAGTTGCATGGAGTGCAAACAACAACAACAACAACAACAACAACAACAACGAACCGTTCCAAGGCTAATTCCGAAATTAAGCAATGAAATTACCCAATCGATGTCAAGAAGTGACAACATAAACAATAGCAGGATCTACATTCGTCTACATTTTTTTTGCAAATAATGAAATAATGTGGTGTTATAGCGAAATCAGAACTCAAAACAACCATCCCGGCCCTTAGGTGATAGTGCGATAGAGTAAACCACAGACAAGAAGACTTGTCTGTGAGTAAACATATGGTATTTGGCATTTTCGCTGAGTATTTACCGCATGCATCAAGACAGCTATTTAAAGAATAATATAATTATACCTCCAATATATAGGTTTTGGAAAAAAGAGGAAATATTAATGGCGATTTTGAATATTTTGACTAATATTTTGATCACGACCATGACGTAGACCTGCGTTGTCTTTACCTAAAACGACCTGGGGCGCATTCGATTTGCCCAAACAAGATTGTGATTAATCTGACGTCATTTCTCGAAACGAGGTTGCAGACAAAACGCTCAACCACGATCATGATTACTTACATGAAAATATTCGTTTAAAGTTTCGCACATTTCTGATAAATCAAATGATGTTCACCGTGAAAATGATTACAATGATAAAACAAATTACCAATCTGACCGAACACAAATTATTTACATAATGTTTTCCGTCATTTCTAACTTGCCGTCAGCCCTACCACGAGCGCGCGATCCCCTGATTACGTTGTTCGCCATCTTTTCATCTCATCGTCCATCATGGTTTGGGGCACGATTACTATGACTGCCAATCATGATTGTGATTGGTATTTATCAAACGTAAAATCATGATTGTGATTGATAAATCATGATTGTGATTGTGCAAATCGAACGCGCCCCTAGCTACACCTGAACCAATGACGTATTAGCACGTTGTCATTACGTAAAACGACCAGGGTACAAATCCATGTATTTTGTTCGAACCAACACTCACTGACATTTAGAATAATTGCCGACACTTGTAATAATGTCGGTTGTACCTCAGTTGTCGTACAGAGTGAAGAAGAGTACGTCAAATTGAACCGTGACCAACATACTACCACCATGAAAGTAGGTTTACGCACGAATATTTCATCCCATAAAGCTGCCAACCCATACTCGATACTGTGATCTAACGTGTTCTGCTTGTCTTATTTCAGTTGTGTTTGCAAGAGATCGTGCTAGTTATTTTGCTGAGAGACTATACAGTGCAATGAAAGGTCTAGGAACAGACGATGAATACCTGCAAAGAATAATCATCACGAGATGCGAGGTAATATGAATTGTCAGTCCAGAAGGCTTCTAAAATAAAGAATAAAAAACTCTCAATATTGCATATTACGTTAATTTTATAAGTCGTTTTTTTTTAAATTTATAAAACCAATTAGCATTTTTGTTATTAGCTGTTGTTTAAATTTGTTTTCATGTTATTTTGATTTATTTCATGTCTTTTAATATAATATAATATAATATAATATAATTTATTACAATACAATACATTACTATATGCTATACTATACTATACTATACTATACTATACTATACTATACTATACTATAATATAATGTAATGTAATGTAATGTAATGTAATGTAATGTAATGTAATGTAATGTAATGTAATGTAATGTAATGTAATGTAATATAATATAATGTAATGTAATATTGTTCAATTTAATTTACTTTAATTTAATTAATTTTACTTGTGTGTACAGCTGGAATCTCATTGCTAAGTCCACTTGCACTGACACCGATCCTGGGTGATAGAGGTCTTTATTAACATTATTTACAGAGATAGCTGATTTTATAAAATGCGTTTACATTTTGCTTTTATTCTCTGTTTAATTTAATTTTATTTAATTTAATTTAATTTTATTTTATTTTATTTTATTTTATTTTATTTTATTTTATTTTATTTTATTTTATTTTATTTTATTTTATTTTATTTTATTTTATTTTATTTTATTTTATTTTATTTTATTTTATTTTATTTTATTTTATTTTATTTTATTTTATTTTATTTTATTTTATTTTATTTTATTTTATTTTATTTTATTTTATTTTATTCAAATATCATTACTCAGTCTATCGGTACTCGTTGTAGTACTTGCGCCGAATGTGATCTCTGTCATATATTTTGTCAATAACATTCAAACAAAAACAAACCAACCAACCAACCAACAAAAAAAAACTAACTAACTAACCGACGAAAAAGAAAGAAACAAACAGACCGAACGACCGACCGACCGGCCGGCCGGCCGGCCGGCAGGCAGGCAGGCAGGCAGGCAGGCAGGCAGGCAGGCAGGCAGGCAGGCAGACAGACAGACAGACAGACAGACAGACAGACAGACAGACAGACAGACAGATAGCCTCGGAGAGAAACAACACTGGACGCCAAAGTGACACTCGCGACTTAGCCGAAACAACAAGTTACCAAGACAAGACTTATCGAGAGTTCACTGTATTCGTAGGAAGAGAAGGAGTGGGACAGGGTTAAAATTGAATGTATCCTTATGTCTAGTTTGTATGTGTAAATATTGTAGTGGTTATACTTATTTTCAACACTTTAAGGACAACAAATGTACTAACGTTAACCTAATTCTGTTTATATTTCTTGTTTTAGATTGACTTGTTGGAAATCAAAGAAGCCTTTCGTCAGAAATATGGATTGCCTCTGAGTAAAATGATACGAGATGACACTGGCCACAACTACAAGGAGGTTCTACTTGCTTTAGTCAACTAAACTATGCAATGTTTACTGTGCATGCACCGACTAGGCGATATCAACTTCATCAAGTATATGTGCCAAAAAAACGTATCAGTTATATATTCAAGATCCGATATGGCAACCCATACTGACCAAAGCGATTGTTATGTTTTTATCCCTATATTTTCTGACTTCTGAGTTGATTTTCATCGTTCACGTGATACTATTTTTTACCAACAGTGATTCGTACTTTCCATTTTTAGACTTATATGTTATGAACTTTTCATTAACAATTTTTATTTTCATAAAGAGGGAGCGTTGGGCTTGGGAAGTTATGGAAGAAAATGTGGTAGTTAAAGAAAACCCAGGTAGAAAAGATGTTTTGATAAAATAATGAAGAAATGTGTAAATTATAAAGAAATAAAATCAATGAAAATAAATGCTATTATAAAATGAAACGTGAAAATATGAGAAAAGTCAGTGGGTATAGGAAGAAACAGGCAACGTAGTTTTAGCTTATGAGTCGCCATATCCGGATAAATAAAGAGTGGATTTTTTTCCTGTTTTACTCATAGAAGGATTTGTTATCGTGGAAGTTTTTTTTCAGTATTTGTTAGTATGTGTTTACACCATTCCCATCACGCAATGAAAAGATCAGTGTAGACAAATTGTCAAAAAGTGTCCGAGTTAGCTCAACCTGATGGTGGTGATGCTGCTGCTGCTGCTACTGATGATGATGATGATGATGATGATGGTGATGGTGATGGTGATGATGATGATGGTGACGACGACGACGACGACTACGTCAACGACAACGATGATTTACAGCTCAAATTGTACAGATGAAGACTATTCTCTAATTGTATATAACAAGTTTGTCAGCTATTGTATGACACAATTCCGTCCCTAGATATAAGGTTTATAATGGGTTTATTTTGTTCACAATATCATGAGTTTATTGTTTGGTGTTGTATTTGCAAGTATCACTCAGGCTTATTGTATAAATAATCAAATGATCCAAGTATACCTTTTTGAACTTATCTACCAGAAAAAATATTTTATAGAGTAACCTCGAGCTCGACACTGAAAAATAATTCTTTTTCCCTTTTTTTGTAAGGAACTCTTACGTTTTCACATACACATACCCGGTACTCCTTGCCCTGTGACAATCAATTCAAACATGACGTATATCTTCATATCCATGTAAGAGCTTACGTCTACCTTCTACCTTGAGATGCAGTCTTATTTTTTTTTCATTTACAAAGAATCACTTCCAGAATCTTTAATTCTACCTTGGGATTGTCTTTTATTGATTTTATTAATTATGTTTATATGAAAATAATAAAATGTGCCTTATATAGCCATTGGAGTGAAATCAATGTCAGATTGTTTACATGCATATACATTTCTTTGCATAGGGTTATTTGTGTGTGTGTATTAATTTAACTGATTACAATGACAGTTATCCGATACGTGTATCTCTCACAAGAGATTGTATTGTAATGAGAGAACCTCAATGTGTTATACATACATAATATCAAATAAATAACAATATTTACATATTTATAATTTTACATATTTTGTATTGTAAAAGTGGAGGTGTAATATCTATCTGTCTGTCTGCCTGCCTGCCTGCCTGTCTATATAAACATGGAGAGAGAGAGAGAGAGAGAGAGAGAGAGAGAGAGAGAGAGAGAGAGAGAGAGAGAGAGAGAGAGAGGGGGGGGGGAGGAAGAAGGAGAGAGAGGGAGAGAGCGAGAGCGAGAGAGAACTGTGAACAGAGTTGTGTGTTAAACTCTTCTCTTTGAGGAGGGATAAAGAAACAACAACAACAACAACAACAACAACAACAACACACTCACTCACTCACTCACTCACTCACTCACTTACTTACTTAGGCCTCGCACGTTCGCTCACCCGCCCGCCCGCACAAATTTCAACAAATGTAAACTGAAAATTAAAATTATTAGTATCTTCATGAAGTGCGCGTATTCTGTTACAGTATGTTTTCTTTCAATTACGTTCATTATTTATAATCGATTAAATCTGGTAAAAATAAACTATGTGTTTCAAAACATACCATTTGAAAGCTTAAAACACCCCAAGGTAGTAAGAAAGAAAGTTCCGTTGGCGTTGTGTCCTTAGAGTTGATTGGAAGACATAAACGTGCATTCATTACTATCGATTGCTTCGTGTCCCCGAAACTCACAGGTCTGTGTTTGAGGTAATAAATAGCATCGACCCGAGCCGCTACTAAAGGTTACATTAGAATGTACCAATCCACTTTTATTGTACAACACAACCATTACCTAAAAGCCCATGTGGTAGTATCCTTTCAAAACCGATGTCACCAAAGGTCAAATTCTTTTGATCCACCTCTATGTTATGATTTATTGTAATGCTAATTGCCATGGTGACGACAGTGAACAACTTGAGATGGTATACCCACGTACGTATGAACAAGACACACAGGACACACATCGGACAGAACGAGGTTCACACGTTGTACGTTTTCATATTTACCATAGTTTTACGTAGTTCTAATATTGGACCATGGGTTGTGGATCGTCTCGGGCAGCCAGAATTGTTGGGAAGCAGAGGGAAAAGGGACGTCGGAATCCGAACTTAAAATTTGGTATTAACGGGCCAGTACAAGTGGCCAGACAACCGTACGCACCAGCGGGTTCACCAGTGAGTACCATTATTAGACAGCCATGAAAAATAACTTCTTGAAACCAATGTTGGGTTTCATTGCTGTCGACAGTTACATCCATAACACCGAAGTCAGAGTGATTGAATTACCTGTGTATCATAACTCACATTACTTTATTAACCCATAATCGTGTGATATTTATTATCATTATAACAATTATATGGTCAGTGTGTTTATTTTTAGGAAGTTATTTGGTTATTTCGTTATTTAGCAAGTTTTCAATAATCTGATCAATTTTTCGTAAGTTCCGCAAAAATGAAAGCTAAGGTAAAGACACGTCACGTCATCAGCGACCATGAGGTCATTGTGTTTGAAGACGAATAAAGACGACCTGTGTTTGGTGCCATTGCCACTATAATTACTATTGTACTGACTTTCAATCGACCAGTACTAGTCTTACAACACTGAATTGAATGAGGCGATAGTTTATGACTGGATATTTCCTCGTACTGACTAATGGTGTGCACGATTTCAGAAGAATAAGTGTCGTTCTCTGTGGACAAATTTCCATAATTGCTAAATTGTGACGTAGTTTAGAATCCACTACTTCAATTTAATGTTGGTACCAGCAGACGGATATATACCTGACGTCAAGTTGACAAATTACCTTGATCATAAATTCCGAGACACATTGTATCATTTGATGGCATTAATTGATAATGAAGTAATATTGTTACTCTGGGTTTGGAATAAATACCATAATAAGAATGCCAGAAATTGTGCGTTACGTTTTAAAATCCCAAACACTATAGATGGACACACTCCTGATATTGTCGGCATCGATGTCAGCATCTCAATCAATATTATCCTTAATATCTATAAATCCACCTGTTATTGTTTTATTCGTGCAATTCGATGGACGATGTGGTTTTTTAAAATTCAGAAGAAAAAAAATTGAGTTCCCAGAATACTTGAATTTTGAATATTTGAAGAACCACCGTATTGACCATCGTAAAAAAGTGATATATAAACACCTAAACATAGTCAAAGGGTACAGTTAGATAAATTACACTTTTGTTATTATACACCGTGACGATGAGTCAGGGCTTGCTATTAGACGAATATGTTAGTAAAAGGTCAAACCACTCGGATCAATTGGATGAATAACAGATCTACTGACTGAACTGGGTAACTCGCCTTTACCAATCTAGCCGCAATATCACATAAAATAACACTCAAAAATGTCACATAAAAGTTCGAAGCTAAACATCGTCGCAATTTTATGAACTTTTCAAGAGACTGGAAATGAGAACGATATCTGTAAATTTACTACTAGTAAGTGCCGATAAACAAAAAACAACCACAGGCGGTGGTAGTTTATAATAAATTCATGTTGAATAAAGATTCGATTCGCATGAGCTAATACATAACTCGGCACTTTGCATACATGTTGTATAAATCTCTTGGCATTGCACAGAACATTTCTACAGAACCATTTCTAAGCCGTACTGCGAGGTATTTCAGAAAGCCACTTCGTAAGTAGCTAGGTATAAATACAGTACGTGACACCTTTCCTATATTTTGTCGGCATGTTGTACGTTGTGTAAATACTGAAACAATGACATATTTGCCGCCTGCTCTGGCACCTATAGCGATCTACTCGTAATGTGGAGTTTTGCTTGTCTACTTTATTGGGGTATCATGACAACGCTGTCAGCTGACATTTGCTGTTTGAACATGGCAACTAGTTGTCCCGATATGATCGCATTAATACATACATTAACACTTATGATTTAGTTATAATAGTTAGTATTGAATGCACACGATTGCAACATACCAGTGTAACTTGGAATTGACATAACAGAAGACAAGACAACACAATACTACAACACCTGGCAACACAGAACAGAACAGAACAGAACAGAACAACATCACGGCACGTTGTTTAATTATTCTAGAAAGCCAGGGCATATTTTTCCGCTGACGCAACTGATGCCGTAAAGAGGCCTGTTTTTTTACGATGAACAGCACAGCACGAATCGTAACGACTCGACGCGACACGACACGACGCGACACGACACGACACTACACTACACTACACTACACTACACTACACTACACTACACTGCACTGCACTGCACTACACTGCACTACATTACACTACATAATACGATACGATACGACACAGAACAGCACAACACAACACAGCACAATACCACAACACACCACACCACACCACACCACACCACACATTAACATATTAACTGACATAACACAATTATACCAGATTTGAACCTAGTGATCAAACTCAACGCAATAAGTACCACCACACTGAATAATATCCTACATTATTTTGTATATCACAGGCTATATATCATGGCACAGTATTACCATTACTGGGTTTTGATCCTGTGGCGGCGGCAGAAAAGTTACGAGCAGCAATGAAAGGACTAGGTAAGGTAATATAGATGTATGGGGGGGGGGGCATGTATGGTAACACAGTATGCTACTTTTTACGTACTATCATTATGGGATAGATTAACACGACTTTCTCTGCTTGTTTATTTTGTTGTGAACTTTGTTCTGTGATATAGTCGGTGGACGGAGACGATGGATTTGATACACATTTAGACAAACAAGCAGACAGCTGCAGATAGGCAGATAAACGGACAGACAGACAGACAGACAGACAGACAGACAGACAGACAGACAGACAGACAGACAGACAGACAGACATAATGACAGACGGGCTACCTATGACGGATGGACGGAGGGACGGGCGGGCTGACAGGCGATCGGGGATGAATGGATGGATGGATGGATAGATGGATGGATGGATGGATGGTTGGTTGGTTGGTTGATTGGATCAATGGATGGTATTCCGAAATATTTATTATGATTATATTTTGGTTACAGGTACAAATGACGAACTGTTAGTTCAAGAGATATCAACAATTACTAACGTACAAAGACAGCATGTCAAGAGTGCATACCAACAGAAATACCAAAGAGTAAGTTCCACAGTTATCTCATTCAAAGTCATATATAATTCAACCTCGAGTTACTATGGTTTTTTTTGGATGTTGAAACTCATTAAGTGGTTTGCTTTACTTTATTCGTTTTTTTAGGATTTAGTTCAAGACGTGAAGAGTGAGATCAGCGGAGATTACGAAGAAACCATATTACATTTACTAGAACCAAGTCCTGAATACGATGCATGGATATTCCATGAAACAATATCGGTGAGTGTCAAGTACATAATGTAAGAAAGGGTTATATTATGATGAGTGATGTTGATCTCAACAACAACAAAAAATTCACCACGTCCGAGTTAATGAGCAACTGATCTGAAAATGTCTTGATTACATACCGTCTTTTTAGAATTTGGTCTGTCATTTTTATTTTATAGGGTCCTGGAACAGACGAAGATGTTTTACTTGAAGTTTTGTGTTTTCGATCAAAAGAACAATTGGCGCAAGTCAGAACAGCCTATCATGCTAGTAAGTATATGGTCAACGTTATCAAACCAATCTTGAATAATCAAGGACTTCCGACAAAAACGACTACGACAACAACAACAACAACAACAACAACAACGACGACGACGACGACGACGACAACAACAACAACAACGACGACGACGACGACGACGACGACGACGACGAAGCCCATGACCCCTCGTGATGAATGGATCAGAGAGATATATACGTACTACGAATTCCACAATCCAATTCAACTTTACTATTTGATACAACCACACTGATTCAGAAACCATTTTTTTTTAAATGCATCTGCCACGCTTCAACAGCAAGATCGAATTTTTGTTACATTTAGTCTAAATGAAATACACCATTTAAATATATTGCAACTCCATGCAGACATTCGGGTGCCAACGTTTTTCTAGTATCAATGTGGTATCTGCATGGCGGCATGTTATTTAATTTCACTTAGACAAAATGTAGCAAGAAACTGCGTTCATTCAATCCTGCTTAAAGTGTAGCATTTGCAGTTTCTTTTCTTGGTTTCTATGTGATTGTACCAAAGAGAGAAGCTGTACGGTATTTTGAAATTCGCAAGATTTGTCACTCCATACCAATCCTTAAAATCGGCTGCAAGTATAATATCGGTTGCCATGGTGTTCCACTGGATTTTACCGTCATTCTTTGTTGAATTTGCTGTTATTCTTTTAGAAGATTATAAGTGGCACACTTGGAGTTTTTCAGCTTAACATCGGTTAAATTATTCTAATATAATGAGAATGTCCATGCATACCTTCTATAACATTAATTCCTACACTCTTATGGCATTGTTAGGAACAGTTGGTTACAGAGTAGGAATTTCATCATATAATTTTAAACGTAAAATAAATAACGCTATTGGATCGTTTATAAGTTGTAACTTAATATATCCGATTTCATGCTTTGTATGACTGAAGGGCATGTATTTCCATTCCTGTTATTATACCTTATGACTGGGAAGCTGTGGAACTGACCTTCAGTTTCGACACAACTTCATTCATTCATTCATTCATTCATTCATTCATTCATTCATTTATTCATTCATTCTCTATGTAGAGTATGGTCAAACGCTTGAAGACGCCATAAAGGGCGACACCAGCGGTGACTTTGAGAAACTACTGCTGAAGCTGCTCGAGGTATGGAGAGAAAATTATTTAAACGTGGCGTACACCCCATTTCATGTTAGTGTTTCCTGGCTCTATTTGATACAACCCATGCAGAAACCAATGAGAAGCTATACTTGGTTCACTTCACAAAATGGCAAGACTGAATAAATAAATACAGTCTATTGCTACATTTTATCTAAATGAAATGAACCACAAACGTACGACCAAACAAACATCAGATTTAGCCATACAAAATGGTGCCGCATCCTTTTGAAGTACATTTTAATGGTTCAAGTTTGTTACATTTAGACAACATGTAGCAAGAAATTGCGATCTGGCTATCTTAAAGTGTAGAATATGTACTTCCTTATTGATTTCGTGGTTGTATCAAACAGAGCCAGTGAACGCTAACGTGAAATGGGTTGCATCCCACGACATGTTATGTCACAAATCCCAACTTGAAAAAGGTTTAGATCTTGACATGCAAAAATCTACCAGTAATATTCTATACTAATTAAAACATGTCCTAAAAAGCCACTACCATTTTTCATTATCATTATTAATGTAATGAATCAGCGAACGATTCAGCGTTAACTAGTTTTTAGATCTACAACTTGACGAAACGGAACAGAGTACACAAGTGTGTAGCAGACGGTTGCAAATGGCTTATACCAAGATGATTATAGAAAAGCGAAGTGGTATGTGCTAATTACCATATATAAGCATGCGTTGGTAGGTATTTAACCCTCCTACCCTGAGCCCCTGCTAGTGCCAGGGGGGAGTAGGTCATACAGGTGAAACATAAACACTATGACTGTGACTAGGATTGTTGTTCAGATTAAAATACTAGTCTGTAAGACAAACCGTAACGGGGCGCCCTCACACATCGGCCAATTGCAATCCCCTTTGGATAAAGCAGGCCGGTGAGAGCGGAGCGACACGACGTATCTTACGGTCTAATTAAATACTTGCAAAGGGGAATATCGTGAACATCTGAAATCTGTTTATGTATTTTCTTTGCTTACACTGGCGTATTTTGTATTTGTAGGGAAATAGAGATGCTCCTCATATCGTTGTGGAGGCATTTGCCAAATCCGATGCAAGGATTATGTTTGAGGTAAGTCTTAAACTACACCTCCTAATTCTAAGCTGTGTCGTTCAGCCTATCAACCTGCTGTGTACATGGTATTCGCATAAAAAAGGGGAGGGGTCATGCGACATGCTATTTATATAGAAAAGGGGGCCAGGGGAACACTTTAAAATGCTCGTGAATTTGTAGGCAATATTTACTTTTATTCTGTGGGTATTATCTCAGACCCCTATAGTGGTCCAAGGTATCATCTCAGCCTCCTATAGTGTTTCAAGGTATTATACATAATGTTGCTTCGCATCTTAGTTGTCTAAAGCCTTCCCCTTGCAGTGATGGTTCTTATGCTCTATTAAATTTGCATACCGTTCCATGCATAAATAATGACGTCATTGATTTTTCAGGAAGGAGAAGATAGACTTGGTACTGATGACGATAAGTTTATTGACATATTTACAGAACGAAGTTGGGATCAGTTAGCAGCGGCGACGTTTATGTATGAAAAGGTAACGTGTTTTAAGCTAAAAGCAACTTTTTCTTGTGACTAAATTGTAAAATTTTATCTGTATTTAGTTGCTAGAGTAATCTAGCTAATACATAACAAATACTATTGAGCAACTGTGGACAGTTTTTTGAAACGCCAAACGAATAGACATTAATTCCCTAAACTGCAAAGATCATAATTAATGAATTGTGGCTATCAACGTATAACACATGACTGTAGATTTTTGATCAAATTAAGCATTAAAAAAAAAAAAATATCGATGGATTAATTTTTAAAAAACCACTGTCTCAATCATTGTCTTCTTTAGCATTTTCAATGTTTAGGTCATTAAAAAAAGGCGATGAATAACCTCAGCCCGCCCTCTATGGTGCAATTGTGTAAGGGTCAGCTAAATGTATACATCTATTTTTCTGTGCTCTCTTCTGAACCGGGTTCAATGTTTCTGTATAACAATCACGTCACTAACTGTCCTTCCTGGCTACAATTAAAGATTTGTTTGAGCACCAACTTTGTATAGTCCTATCACAGTAAAATATTTATTTTCATAAAACAATGAATGAATGAATGAATATTTTATTCGTATCATATTAGGCCACCGGCCTTTATATACAAAACTTTATAAACCAAAAGTTGTACAGTGGTTTACCATCATCTAGATTTTTCCAATCATTTCAATCATTTCAGCTCTTTTCTGAAAAGCAAAGTGAACATAACGTGAGAATTGTCTAATTAAATGTTCGTGTTTTGTTGATAATAATATAAAGAACTTATATAGAACAGGTGGGTCGAAGAAATAATCTGGAATGTACTTCTTTCTTACGTCATCATATGTAGGACAGACCAGACAAAAGTGATATTCATCTTCAATTGTTCTATTTTGACAGAAAGGACACACCCGGTTCCTTCTAGGGGGTTTTGTTCTTTCCCATCTACAGTTTTCAATTTGTAGCTGATGAGATGACGTACGAAGGCGACAGAGTGCATAGCGGAACACTTTTTTATATACTACGTCTAGGTAAATCTCATAGGTCAATAGAGATTTGAAATTACAATACATGTCTAGTTTAGAGGTTTCTAACATTTCACTGTGTATTAGTTGACTATTGATATCCTTGCACCTGTCCTTGAATATATTGATAAAACTAGTTTCATTTCCAACACCCTGTGACTGCCATACTTCACTAAAACCAAAACTACATAACAAGTGTTTGACGTCAAGGGCCCAACAATTTACATCATTTTCAGCCGTTCTGTACTGATACTTATAGCATAGAGACAGGATGCGGTCTGGTTTCAAATTTAACAACTTAAACCAATATTTGATTATTTTGATTTGTCTGGTAACAATTAATTGTAAACGACCGGTTTCAGCAAGGGAAGCACAGTTTGGCGTATGTCGATTTAAACCCAATATGTAACGTAGAAATTTACTATGGACACGTTCAATGTCAGTTGCTTTATGAAAACCCCAAATCTCTGCTGCATAGTTGAGTATCGGTGATATTTTTCCATCAAAAACTTTAAGCGCGGCTTTGACTGGTATGTCTCCAAGTTTAGCGAGTTGGTTTTTAACAGTAAACATAGCTTTGCTGGCTTGAGCTGCAAGGGTTTTCTGAGCTAAATACCATTTGCCGCTACTCGACATAATGATTCCGAGGTATTTATAAAAAGGGACAACGTCAAGTTTGTGCCCATCTAAGAACCATTTCTCAGTTTTCTTAATTATCCCACCTCTTTTAGATACAATAATTTTAGTTTTGGCATAATTTACATTTAGGAGCCAACGTTTACAATACGTGGACAATTTATTTAATAATCTTTGCAGCCCAACGACGGTATCACTCATTAAGACCAGATCGTCTGCAAATAGTAATAGCCGCAAATTTAGGCCAGCAATATAGACTCCGGCAGAATTTTCGGTTTGTAATTCTCTTTCGATGTCATTTACAAAAAAGCAAAATAAAAGTGGGGATATAACAGACCCCTGTTGTAAGCCACAATTACAATGAAAGAAGTTAGTCAAACCATGAGGTGTTCGAACACAAGCTTGAACATTGCTATACATTGACATTAAAGTACGAAAGTAATTTCCCTTCATACCAGATTTGAATAACTTATAGAAGAGTAGATAGTGTTGTACCCTATCAAAGGCTTTTTCAAAATCGACATACGCACAAAACATTCTTCCTTTGGGCTTAGCTAAATAATCTGTAATAATAGTATTAAGAATAAATATATTATCTACTGTACTCCGCTGTTTCTTAAAGGCTGATTGTAATTCGATGATAGGACCGTTTTCATTTAACCATAAATCCAGTCTCTTACATAAAATGGAACAAAATATCTTACCAATAACGGGAAGTAAATTTATACCCCTATAATTTCCGGGATTCTCACGACTACCACTTTTGAAGATTGGAGTTATCATACCTTTCACCCACTCTTGTGGGAAGGTACATTTTGATAACAACAAATTGAACAGGTTACACAACATATTTGCGAAAACTTGAGGCGAGTTTTTAAAGAATTCACCACCCATACCATCAACACCTGGAGCTTTGCTGTTCTTTAATTGTTGAATACAATTGTTGACCTCCTCCACTGTAATAGGCTCGTCTAACATTCTACAATTGATATCACTGTCAATATTTACATCTGCATCAATTTCTGTCAAATTAGTTTTGATTTGAGCATGAAAATCAGAAAAACTTTCGTCACTTTGGATTTTGGGGTCAAATAAGTTTGCAAAGTATTCAAACCATGACTCTTTTCGAATGGTCTTTGGTAAACCAGGTGCGAATTCTTTAAAATAGCTCCAAAAATTTCGCAAATTATTTTCTTTTGCACATACAACAAATCTGTCTACTTTTTGTTGATTATGAATTTTCTTCTTATACTTAATAAATTGTGTGTACTGTTTCTTAGCGTCAAGGTAGTGTCTTAAGTTCTGTGTATTTCTATTATTTCTAAAACGATTTAGATGCTGTCGCAGACATCGTTTTGCATTCATACACTCATTGTCAAACCAAGATGTCCTCTTTACTGTTTTAGCTCCACGGTGTCGAAAGTCTTTTGTCACATGTTTACAAATTTCGTCAAGGCAGTTCACAGCATCAGTTTCGTCGTTAGCTAGACAGTCATTGAATCGATCAATGAGTAGTTTAGTAGCAGGCGAATTCCATACTTCCAAATAAACGTTGGCTTTTTGCTGATTCCACACTGCTTTACCCAGTGATGTCTCAAGGTCTAACTGGTTTATGTGTTCAAGTTCATTTGGGTGTAGCGTATTTACATTTTCGACACGTATAAAACAATGTAAATATATAATATAACTTCACATTAACATAATTATTCAAATTTATTTTCCAGTTGTATAAAAAACCATTTGAGGTGATGCTGGAAAGCGAGTTTTCAAGAGACATGTTGGACGCATTGAAGAAAATGGGTATGTGCTAATTACTACTATTAAACATCGTTTGCATACAGAGTTCAGTGACTGATGACCTAGATCGTATCACGTGGTATAGACTAGTGGCCTCAATTTGCATAGAACGGGCACTGGTCGAAGTCCATTTTCCATAGGACAGTCTTCATGTAGCATGTGAGTCCTACCAGTAATGCTTTAATATGCCTGAAAATTATTATAACTAGGCGGTGATGTGAAAATGCGAATATATGGCATGTCTGAAAATGCGATGTGTTATAAAACACTTATATTGACTGACCTGATTTGGGGACTAATATTCGTCATAATTATAGCAAACATTTCCGTCAGATTTACACCTTAATTGAGAATTAGCTACTACATAACACCTCTCGAGGTAATGGACACGTACTAGTGCCCTCGTAGCTAGGCAATACGTGTATACGTATTCAGTACTCTAGATAAAGAGGAGAAATACAAATAAGTTGCAATACCATAACTTCGCTTCGATAAGTGCTACTTACTATTGTTTCTTTCCATCATCTGAGCTGACACAAATCATACCAATAGTGCTATATTGTCTTTGACGGATCAATATCTGACATATGTCAGCTAGATATGAAGGTACGGTGGAGAATATTACGGGGTACCTTTCAAGAAACCATTTAAACCTTACGTTTTTTTCAACTCTTCACTTCATTATCAGTCATAATGGCTCGTTGTCGTGCTAGCTATTTTGCTGAGAGGTTGTACAACACCATGGACGGACTTGGAACAGATGATGAAGACTTACAGAGAATAGTCATTACAAGATGCGAGGTAACTAATAAAAACACACTATACTACTAACTTTTACTATACTACTAACTTTTAGAATTAACATATATGTATGTATGTATGTATGTAAGTATGTATGTATGTATGTATGTATGTATGTATGTATGTATGTATGTAAGTATGTATGTATGTATGTATGTATGTATGTATGTATGTATGTATGTGTGTGTGTGTGTGTGTGCGTGCGTGCGTGCGTGCGTGCGTGCGTGCGTGCGTGCATGCATGCATGCATGTATGTATGTATGTGTCTATGAATATATATATTCTGTACCTAAATTTGATCAATCTCTCCGACATCTGTTTCATTTGCTATTATTTTCCCCTTTTCAACCCGAAGGTCGACATGTTGGAAATTAAAGAAGCATTCCGTCAAATTTATGGACTACCATTAAGTAAAATGATTAGAGATGATACAAGTGGTAACTACAAAGAAGTACTTCTGGCATTGGTCAACTGAGGAACTTGTACTTAATACAAGAAACATTCATTGACATTTACTATTTACAACAACAGCAGCATGATTTCATTCTGCGTTCTACAGCCCTGGATATCATAAGATGAAGTTGATATAATGGTGTGAGGGGGTTCAGGTCGGGAACAGTGTTTGTAAATACCTACTTATACGTACTATGTATGCGAAATGAGTGGAGGGATTAATAAAACAACTTCACTATATATGGAGCATATTTTGTTGATGGTTCCAACAGGACAGTAAAATACAGTTACTTTGGAATGGTAAATTGGAAATTGAAACGACGTAAACAAACAAACAAACAAACAAACAAACAAACAAACAAAAATTTTGGAGAGAGAGCTTTGAACATAAACCAACTTGACCAATTCCTTTTTTGTAATAATTGATTTTTGTTAAAGAAATTTGTTAACAAACCCACAAGGGTTTGTGTTTTTCAATGAGAAGAATTTAGTCTATGCTGTTTCACATTACTTTTCCAAGTAGGAAAACATAGTTAAGTTGTTTTATTAATTCAATACTCTAAGATAAATACATATTTCTCAGCCATACGACCTCTTTAAAGAGAAACTTCAACTAGTTAGGACGAGAGGTCACAGTGCAACATGTTTACCGTCCACTTTGATTCCAAGAATTTCGCTGATTCAAAATAAACTTTATTTACATGTATAAAAGTCTTCATTTCATCGTCCACGTATATGGATACCAAAGTATATTCCAGAGTTTGATAGACACGACAAACCATTTTAGAAAAAACACACCAACATTTATTAAATTTACGCTAGTGTTTTCCTGAATAACAATTTTTATTTTATTATATCAATTATTATAGTATTATATCAAGCAAACATACTATGTGTTTCTAGAAGTTTAAATTGAACGACTATGAACCCTTTGAGGCTTTATCGACAAATCGGATAGTAAAATTTATTTGGTACACGTTTATTTGCCATTGCTCTGATGTATATTTTTTGTTTATGTATATATTTGAGATGCACATGTGTTAGACGTTTGTGTATATATATATATATACTTGAGGTGTACAAAAAGCCGTTGTGTATATATTTGAAACATTTAATCTTTTATTGAAAGTGTCGTCAACATTGTGGAATATTGAAATTTGATGTGATAAGTTTGTTGCGTTTTTTTTCCAATTACAAATCATGACTTTAATTCCTTTACTTTTCTCCTCGTAGACGATGGCGACACACGTACTGTAAAGTTGTGTGTCATCTTTGTAGCATAATACTGTATATTTCAGAGAGTTACGTAACAGTAACAGCATATTCCATTCTATTCACTCAATGTTGGGTACCAAGAACTACTAGTATCTCCGTTGTTTCGTGTAGTTGTCGTCAAAAAGCGTGAATAGCGCAAGCAAAGTCTATTACAGTTGTGTTGCTTAAGATGTCATTTGAAAGGAATATGTTGTTGATGGTAATGCATTGGTTACAGAAGTGAGGACGCCATCAACGTCGGTAAACACAAGTCTTGCATGTGCCATACACTAGCCTACTGTAGACTTGAGAACGGCTATCGCGACACTATATATCCTAACAGATGTTTTGATTTTTCGCTACCGTTCCCAAGCGAAAATTTAACAAAATCAAAATGTCAGTTAGGATAGCGGAATAGTGTAGCGATAGCCGTTCTCAAGTCTACAGGTAGGCTAGTTAATATACTAATTACTAGTTAATATAAAAACATAGAATGCTCCATCCAGATATAAGACTGCAAATTAGACATTACAATAGCACCATGCACGTCTTCCTTGTCTCACGTCACCACTACCACTCGTGATATGGGATTGGATCCTTATGTGACGTAATATTACGGATATACCCATCAAGGAAAACAACCACAAACAAAATTATTCAATAGTTATTTCATGGTATGCGATGCGACCATATTGCTAATTGAGTGTCTTGCCATTTTCAACCAGTCAAAGCATTTATTATGTGCTTTTTTTTGAAACATTCATTATTTTCAGCAAGAAATAAAGTTTTCGTTTTAAGTATTTGTCACTGCTACGTAAACACACATACACACCAGAAAGTAATTAGATGTTAACAATCAGGAAAAGCTCAACAGACATAGATTTATGGTTCGCCACTTACCCCTCCGAACGAGATGGTTACTTTTTTCCAGTCTGACCTTTATTGTTCAAATTCTTACTTTGAGAAAGTGTCTTACTACATTTCTATTATCAAACAAAATGGTGCCATAAAAGCTTCCATGGGATTGGGTGTAAGTAAATGATCGACGTCATCGGTGATAATTAACATAAAATGAGATGGTCAGCACAATTCTAACTTATAGTATACACTAGTCCTAAGACCATAATGCTCTCAGTGATATAGTGTTCGACGAAGCAATGATATTATTTTTTTATACTCAACTGATTACAATATGTCAGAGCCTAGTTTTAATAATATTAAGTAAAAATTACCACAATTCTAATTTATAAAATGTGTGGCGGCAAGATAATGAAGAGCACACTGTACTATAACACAATCACTTTAAAAAAAGGAATTTTATAAGGAGAGAAAGTCATTGTTATATACGGGGGCTTGATACCCATAGCAAGAAAATTGGATACAAATTAACGTACATGTTGAAATGCGTTACTACATGAAATTTATGTTCACTTGACTTTTTAACAAGCGACCTAGTGGTCGAAATAGCTCCGCTTGTTTGTTTTTTTGTTTGTTTTTGTTTTTTAAAGATTTTGTTACAAAATGGTACAAAAGATGGACAAGTTGAACCTCAAATGTTGTATTAGTTAAGAATCTTCTAGAAACAGTTCAACTATACTACAATTAAAAATAATCAAAGTAGTTCATCATTCTTGGTTAATATTACCTACAAACCTTGTCAAAACATCCCTACATAATATATATATATATATATATATATATATATATATATATATATATATATATATATATATATATATATATTTATATATATATATATATACACATACGTATACTATCATAACTAGGTTATGGCTACAAACGAACTTTCCTCTGAAAATTGTTCACTACTATGATTGTATTGTTGTTCTTTATGGTAGAACATATTTTGTCTAGCCAATAGCGTGTATCTGATGTCAAATTACAATGTACATCGCATGCACTTTAAATGAAATATTGAACACAATGAATAAAGAATACAGAAACACATTGTCAAAAATTTTAATATTCAAGATTCAAAAATTTATAAATTATTTCGAATAGTCGCCAAAAAATAATTTACATCAGTTAAAACATGGACCCGTTATTCAAAACTCATGTATGCCTATGTATAAAATGTAGTATTTGAACACTTGGAGTCGTTAAGGTAATTCAAAGTACATGTATGCCTGTATATAATGTATTATTTAACATTACACGCAATGTTACATCTTTCATTAATACTAATAGTCTCCAAGACTCGTTATTATTTTTAAATACTATATCTTTTATCAGCGACACCATTAACAGCATTGTAAAGAAGAAACTAACCTTTATTCATTTACAAACTACAACAGGGAGCTAAAAACAGAAATGGTGTCAGAAGCCCCTTTATAGCTTCTCACAATAATTGATATAGATAAGTTGAATTAGTTAGGATATTGCTTTCTCACAGATATATCTACCATAAGGGTTCCAATAATCAAGAGGTACGTCGTTCCACTTCAGATAAGGTCCACTCCTGGTATGTGATATCAACACAACTGATTTGGGGACATCTCCGTTATTCGGTTCTCCTGAATTCCAAGGAATAAAGCCTTGTAGGTCCGTACCATCTATCCATTTATATCCAATTCCAGGCTTTATTCAAACAAAAATATGAGTACAAATATAAATATTAGTTACACACACACACGTGCGCGCGCACAAACAAACAAACAAACAAACAAACAAACAAACAAACAAACAAACAAACAAACAAACAAACACAAAGACACATTTCTAATATAATGTCTGCCGAAATGTGCCGAGTGATAAAATAAATTTTAAAATTCATGCTTTCATGATTACCAGACTAATCCTTGGTCAAGCTTTGAATAACTGTTACCATTAGTAATCATAAATCCATGATACACGAACAGCTTGAACAAAGGAAGTGTGACTTGTCATATAAAAACCTCCATGCTTAAAATCACAGCAAAGCGTTAGTCTATTCATTTTGTGTTTCCATAAATTCCAAATGAAAATTGGGGGCACAATAGATATTTAGGTGTGTCTGTCTGTCTGTCTGTCTGTCTGTCTGTCTGTCTGTCTGTTTGTGTGTCTGTGTCATCTTTTTCTAAAAATTTGGCTAGCTCAATTGTACTGAAATTTGGAATATATAATTTTTAGGGTAATAGCTAGACCTGATTAGGTTTTAAGCCAGATCGGTTAATGTTTAATTAGCGAAATTTGCATATTAATGAAATCAAATAATTAAGCAATATCTTAAGACTGCATACTTCAATTTCAATATAATTTAGTATATTCGTTATAACAACACACCTTTGTCCTATAAAATTTGATGATGTACCTTACAGTGTTAACGAATAATTTGCATAATTAATTATTTTTGGTAATTAGGTTATATCTTAAGAATGCATACTTCATATTCAACATAATTTAGTACATACGTTAACCATAAGAAAACACATATGTCCTATAAAGTTAGTTGATGTACCTTACAGTGTTAATGAATAATTCACATAATTAATGATTTTCGGTAATTAGGCTATATCATAAGAATACATACTAGTACTTCAATTTCAATATAATTCAGTACACATGTTAACAATAACAATCGCACATGTCCTGTAAAGCTTGTTGATGTACCTTTCAGTGTTAATGAATAATTTGCATAATTAATTATTCTTGGTAATTAGGCTATATCTGAAGACTGCATGCTTCAATTTCAATACAAATTAGTACATATGTTAACCATAACAAAGCGGATGTCATGAAATTTTTGATATAGTTTACAGTTTTAATGAACAATTTGCATAATTAATGATTTTAGGTAATGAGGCTATATCTTACGATTGCATACTTCAATTTCAATACAATTCAGTACATACATTAACCATAACAAATTGTGTATTTCCTATAAAGTTAGTTGATATACCTTACAGTGTTAATGAATAATTTGCATAATTAATTATTCTTGGTAATTAGGCTATATCTTAAGACTGCATACTTCAATTTCAATACAAATTAGTACATAATGTTAACCACAACAAAGCAGGTACGTCCTATAAAATTTGGTGCTATAGCGTACAGTTTTAATGAAAAATTTGCATAATTAATGATTTTAGGTAACTACGTTGTATCTTAAAAATGTATGCTTCAAATTTCGTATAATATAATACATATATCAACCATAATAATACGCACCTGTCCTATGAAGTTTGTTGCTACAACTTTTACCTTTTAATGAGTATTTTGAATAATGAACGATATTCAGTAATTAAGCAGTATCATGCACTCTTCAAATTCCGTATAATTTGGCACATACATTAACTTAAAGTGTACATGCAAAGGTACATACTTTTTTTCGTAATTATATTTATTTTGCCATAAAAATAAATAAAATTGCATTCATACCTCTAAATATTGCGCGCATTGGCAAGAAAGTCGCAAAAATACTTGCCCCCTTAATCCCCTGTGCTTCGACTAACTTCGGCACCGCAACCAGCTCACGAAAGGTGTCGGGGTCCCACGAGTTACAAAAGCCTTCTAAGCCTTTGTGTAATGTTTACTTATGAATTACTAATTACGCTTGCATTATAGTATTATCTGTAACTGTACATATTGTGGTGTACCAGTTTAGTCTTCCGACAACAATGGTTCCTTGGTGTTTTGTAGGCAGCACCCGCAGTGAAACATCACCCTACACATATTTCCGAGTGATATAACTGAGTAGGTAATAATGGGTGAAGGCAGTTGAAATCACGTAAAAACTGGACAGTGACGCCATACAGTGAAAGTCGGTAAATGTTACCGGGGCCGGGGTTCTCCACGCCACCGGTGTAGCCATGATCAAAGCGAAAAAAGGAAGACAAATAAAATAATTTGAAATGATGTTTTCAAGAAAGCAAGTTAGCTTCATAAAATATTTTCATTACGATAGCATTTGTTTTTAAACAATGCGTAGTCCGATTGTATGTTTTGATTTCCATGTTGCTGGGAGTCGATCGTTTTCATTGTGATACATCACATGCATCGTCGGAATCATATCAAAGTAAAAAGACGCAACGCTCATTATAATGTTGCTATTTTTGTTTCCATTGTTTTGTCTACATGAACAATTACCGTGTCATGCCAATCACATGTCAAAAGTGGATGGACACAGCAAAGCACAGTCAGCACTAAGCTTCACGCTCCCAGGTCAAATAACTTCCACAACGTAAGACATGTCTATCCATAAAAAACTCAAACAAAAATGGTCGGAGACAATACACAATACACCACAGTACGGCCGGCTTCAGTGAACATGGGCCGTGCTTTGAAAGAAGATGAAACCAATTCATGTCACTGTGTGGATGGTAATGAACGCAGTAAAAATGAAATAAAGTACGTGTACACATAGCTTTCAAGAGGGACGGTTATCCAACAAAACGTTCTGCTCTAACGAATTTGTGGGTCTACTTTCGCGAAGATTTTGAATGGTCATAGATTGAATGTACTGTTACAACACGCTACGTTTGAACAACTTGAGAGAATATTATGGGGAACTCTTGAAGCCATTCTCATTCTCTGTATGTTTGATGGGATGGGTATGGAAATATTACATAATTTTCGTTTCGATTACATTGTCTGCAGGAGCTGTTTTCCACCCATTGAATAGTTATGTCAACAAAGGACGCTGGTAACAGCATTCACTTTATGTAAACAACACGGCTTCACTAGGACATACTCATTCACTACCAGAGGAACTATCGTTACTGCTAGCGGTCGGTTCGAATGAATTTGGCTAAATCACACCATCAGATGTTAATGCTGGAGTGTATTGCTCTACGCTTGAGGAATCTGATCAATATTCAACGTCGGGTTCTGGCGAAAACGGGTTTTGAAGTTGACCTTCTGGTTCGACCATAATGGCTTTGCATGTAAAGATACACTGACGAATGCGTTTGTGTTCCCGAAGTGACGTCATAAAGTTCCAAATCCTGTCCTATCCATATGCAAATGAGAGGTACTTACCTGAAGGTGCTCTGTGGCTGAGCCAAGAGTGCCTCATTTTTCGCGCAATTTCTCGTGTTAGAATTATATTGTACTATTACAAACCCGATTTCCTTTATTTTTATGGCAAAATGAACATAATTACGAAAAAAGTATGTACCTTTGCATGTACACTTTAAGAAAGCACACTTGTCCAAAAACAAAGCCTGTTACCATAGTTTTTATTTTATTTTAATGAGTTATTTGCATAATTAGTGATTCCCTTACGGGAGGCATTCAGTTTAAATCTGGTTTTGATTTTTGTTATGCCTGACGATAATACTAGATATTTTGTCAAGACATACTATAAGACTTGGCAACGTCTTTGGGATATTTGTCTGGCCAGACAATAAAATGTAGCAATGTCGGTAAGGGTAGGTAGGAGGGGTTAATATTTTTGACTAGCCAGACAATTTTATATTTAAGGTTTCATGATTTTCATTCTATTACCCAAAAGAACTTAGACATACCTGGTAAGAAAGACCAATATGGTAGTTACACCCACTCTGTAGTTCACAGTCATTAATAAAGTCCAATGTTCTTATATAGACCGTCAGAAAATCATTCAGATTGCTGTTGTCATCCTTTACAAGGTCACTTGACATACTTTGGCAGATACTACGGACATCTTGCCATGTTATCGACTCAGCTCCAAAATAATAGCAGGATAATTGGTACTGTTGCCATCCATCTTCACACTGTGGTGGCACTAAAATGGAATATATAATGGCTAAATTGTATAAACGTGTACAGTGATACAATGGAATAAGCCAACACTGTTTCAATCAATACTTAATTGATTAGTACCTTGTTGTAAACTCTGTCAGTATATGCTGTATTGCTACCATGAACAATGGTATGGCACCCGACAGTCTGTGTTGGGGTGACCCACAATCCCTCGAGCAAACAGACGTATGATTTTGCATGAGCACGGTCAGTCAACATGTGTATAGTATTTAATAGTCAGTAAAAGTTATCAATTGTGCTCACATAGGATGTTTCCAAATTATCTCTTGTACACAAGATAAAATCTTCAACACATGTGTTAAAACTCTTTTTTACAATCTTTGTATAGATTGTTATGAAAGCCAGTAAGGGACATTTTGTAAAATAAAAAATAAAAAATAATCTTGTGAGCACAACATAATATCTTGTGCGCACGACTTACTATCTTGTGAGCACGACATACTATCTTGTGAGCACAACATACTATCTTCTGAGCACAAGATGCTATCTTGTGAGCACAACATACTATCTTGTGAGCACAACATACTATAAGTCGTGCTCACAACATAGTTTCTCGTGCGCACGACATAATTTTTGAAACACTTTAACACATCCTAAGGAGTCCTAATTTCTGATTGGACAATACCTTGCATTCAATGGCCACATAATTAATCAATTTTGTTTCTCCTATATTCAAGTGAATGATGACTCAATCATCGAATACCAATGTCCAACTGTTGCCATTTGTCATTTCGCTTAGCTTGTGACTAAAAACAGTAATAGAATAGTGATACTGTGAACCCTGAAATTATACGCGCATTTTGAATTTCGCGCTTGATCGAGAACACGAAATTAAAACTGCATGGATGTATTTTATTTTGAGACGTAAGTCAGCCTTGTGACATCATTTTCATACGATGTTACTGTTACTATGAATATTGTGAGTATGTCAGTCATCTCAAGTAAATTCATCTCAGTGAAAACTTGTCGCCAACATTTTCATCAAATCCATTGTTTTGTAGCCAACTCGAGTTTCTATTCTATTCGCATTTGGCGACTTGGCGAATGGGTAGCTGTAACCCTGTTTTGAACTTCATTCCAAAAAATGCATAACAGAGACACTGACGTGATTTGATTATCGTTTCACCAAACGTGTGACTGTAGCACATTGACGCCTGTTTGTTGACGGCTCCTGCTTTGAGAGTGAGCTTTGACTGCTTCCAGACTTTCGTATTTTTTGATCTGGTAACTTGTCTACTTAATTGTACTATAATTAACACCAACAATATATTTGTCACAAATCACCACTGTTACAGTGTGTTAAATTCGCATCTGTAATAATAGAGGACTGCAATTGACGGATGCCCACAAAGTCATACTGCCCATCAATCCACAGGGTGCTCAGGCTCATTTAGTTCTGTTTACAAATATAAACAAAACAAAATAAACATACATGTAAACAAACAAACAAACAAAAACAAACAAATAAACAAACAAACAAACAAAATAAACTGACAAATGAGTAGATACATACATGAGTAAACGACAACAAACCAACGAACAACCAAACACTGCCCCCCCCGATCACATATGGAAATAACCGGTGGGTTTTTTTGCTTCACAAGAATTTTTTTTTTTGCTTCACAAGAATTTTTTTTTTTGCTTCACAAGAATTTTTTTTATACTATCATGTGCGCACAAGATAGTATGTTGTGCTCACAAGATACTATCTTGTGCTCACAACATACTATCCTGTGCTCACAAGATACTATCTTGTGCTCACAAGATACTATCTTGTGCGCACAAGATAGTATGTTGTGCTCACAAGATACTATCTTGTGCTCACAACATACTATCTTGTGCTCACAACATACTATCTTGTGCTCACAACATACTATCTTGTGCTCACAAGATACTATCTTGTGCGCACAAGATAGTATGTTGTGCTCACAAGATACTATCTTGTGCTCACAAGATACTATCCTGTGCTCACAAGATACTATCTTGTGCTCACAAGATACTATCTTGTGCGCACAAGATACTATCTTGTGCGCACAACATACTATCTTGTGCTCACAAGATAGTATCTTGTGAGCACAAGATAGTATGTTGTGAGCACAAGATAGTATCTTGTGAGCACAACATACTATCTTGTGCGCACAAGATAGTATAAAAAAATTCTTGTGAAGCAAAAAAAAAAAATTCTTGTGAAGCAAAAAAAAAAATTTCTTGTGAAGCAAAAAAAAAAAATTCTTGTGAAGCAAAAAAAAAAAATTTCTTGTGAAGCAAAAAAAAAAAAATTTCTTAAAAGGAAAAAAAAAATTCTTGTGAAGCAAAAAAAAAAAAATTCTTGTGAAGCAAAAAAAAAAAATTCTTGTGAAGCAAAAAAAATATTTCTTGTGAAGCAAAAAACCCACCGGTTATTTCCATATGTGACCATTCGGGGGGGGGGGGCAGTGTTTGGTTGTTCGTTGGTTTGTTGTCGTTTACTCATGTATGTATCTACTCATTTGTCAGTTTATTTTGTTTGTTTGTTTGTTTGTTTATTTGTTTGTTTGTTTGTTTTTGTTTGTTTGTTTACATGTATGTTTATTTTGTTTTGTTTATATTTGTAAGCAGAACTAAATGAGCCTGAGCACCCTGTGGATTGATGGGCAGTATGGCTTTGTGGGCATCCGTCAATTGCAGTCCTCTATTATTACAGATGCGAATTTAACACACTGTAACAGTGGTGATTTGTGACAAAATTAAATGTATTGTTGGTGTTAATTATAGTACAATTAAGTAGACAAGTTACCAGATCAAAAAATACGAAAGTCTGGAAGCAGTCAAAGCTCACTCTCAAAGCAGGAGCCGTCAACAAACAGGCGTCAATGTGCTACAGTCACACGTTTGGTGAAACGATAATCAAATCACGTCAGTGTCTCTGTTATGCATTTTTTGGAATGAAGTTCAAAACAGGGTTACAGCTACCCATTCGCCAAGTCGCCAAATGCGAATAGAATAGAAACTCGAGTTGGCTACAAAACAATGGATTTGACGAAAATGTTGGCGACAAGTTTTCACTGAGATGAATTTACTTGAGATGACTGACATACTCACAATATTCATAGTAACAGTAACATCGTATGAAAATGATGTCACAAGGCTGACTTACGTCTCAAAATAAAATACATCCGTGCAGTTTTAATTTTGTGTTCTCGATCAAGCGCGAAATTCTAAATGCGCGTATAATTTCAGGGTTCACAGTATCACTATTCTATTACTGTTTTTAGTCACAAGCTAAGCGAAATGACAAATGGCAACAGTTGGACATTGGTATTCGATGATTGAGTCATCATTCACTTGAATATAGGAGAAACAAAATTGATTAATTATGTGGCCATTGAATGCAAGGTATTGTCCAATCAGAAATTAGGACTCCTTAGGATGTGTTAAAGTGTTTCAAAAATTATGTCGTGCGCACGAGAAACTATGTTGTGAGCACGACTTATAGTATGTTGTGCTCACAAGATAGTATGTTGTGCTCACAAGATAGCATCTTGTGCTCAGAAGATAGTATGTTGTGCTCACAAGATAGTATGTCGTGCTCACAAGATAGTAAGTCGTGCGCACAAGATATTATGTTGTGCTCACAAGATTATTTTTTATTTTTTATTTTACAAAATGTCCCTTACTGGCTTTCATAGATTGTTTAACACTTTTATAAAGTAGGAAAATCATCCTATAGTTATTCTATTAATCATAAATCCAAACTATATACCCGTATCTCATCCACACGGCCGCTTTCCTGTTCACATAATTTTGACATGAAAGTAAAGTCTTTGCTGTTGATTCGAAACACCTACCTATCTCGCAATATGGTTGGGTAGAATTCCATTGTCCATCATAGCAATACAGAGTTTCTTCTCCAACCAGTTGGTAGCCCTCATCACATGTTAATGTAAGTAAGCCTCCATGTTGAGAGGAACCATTGGCCCAACCATTGGTTGGAGCTTCTACTTCAACGCAATAAACTGAATGTTGGGATTAGAAGTGATAAATAATATAACCTCCCGGTATTCGAATGAGTGCGACGTCATCGAAGACGAATGATTCCCCTCATGTTTGCCGTATCCCTCCGAGCCGATATCATGAGTCCGAGATGACATAGCACGCATAACAAATACCGGGAGATTATCTATTTATTATATACATAGCCCCACTAATTGTTTTTATTATGATGCCAGTTTTAAACTAACTTTACGATGAACGTGCATTAATTTCATGAAGTGATGTGGCTACAGCGCTCAGCTGTTCATTCGCGTACGTTTCAGAATGTAGTCGGCATTGCGACAGCTGTCGTCGCTACTATTAACTTATATGTTGAGATCAGTAGAATTACACCAAAGACTTGCAGGTAGGGAACATTTTGTCAATGACGGGACGGTTGTCAAGAGCAGTGACTATTTCTTTGACAAATATCGACACTTTCATCGGACAAAATGAGAAATACCGAGAGACTGACTAACGAATGGATGCCGGTTATGCATAGAACTCGGCTCATTAAATATGCTTAAACATTAATACTAGCAAGTTAATACATCGAAAACATAGTGAAATTTTAAAAATTACATTGCCAAAGTCATTCAAATATTATTTTAATAGTTAAATTATTATAACAGACAACGATATCGCTGGTGTTCATGGAGGTTTTTACAATGTTAATGTGAGCATGTTTACGTCTAAATGGCTGTACGAAAGGCAATTGTGAAATGAGCTCTATTTGTTCACTGTTTACATTGATGATGATCTGTTTTCGGAAATCCATGAATTGAATAGGAAACCATATTTTCATACGTGTTTCACCTTTTTATGACAGCCACAATAAGTCTAGTACATGATGCAAACTATGGGGATGTCACTGGTATACCTGTGTATGTGTAGTATCAAATCTTTTGATCAGCAAGACTTGTGGTCGAAGGATAAACTGCATATAAGACAATGTATGTTGTACAACTGAACATAGAATTTATTTATGAAAGCCCTGAGTTCGGCCTCACTCCCAAGCCAGAGCCAGGAGAGGCAGATGCTGCTATCCGCGTTCAAAACCCAAGCCCCTGAATCCGCGACGCTGTGGTCTTTACTGTAATTAAATGACAACATGTCACGCATAGATGAGCTTCCTAAAATAACAATAGGTCATGCATAATTATGGCTTCATGAAAGTGAAACAAGGGACACTAAACTTTAATTTGAACGACATATCCAGACAAACGATATTAGTATCAATTGTCTTGACACCCACGTGGGCTACTGTAACTAGATGTTTGGCTACATGTATAAACAGCGTCATGTCTAAACCCAAAGACAGAAATTATAAATTCATGACTGTGACATCGCGTTGTTGTTATTGATATGTTTTTTTTTTGCCTGAAGGCGATGTGGGTGTGAGGATTTTTTATCCACTGATCACGTCCAATATTCGAAAAATCATCAATTATAACCGAAGCCTTAGTTCACAGGTGTCTTATATCACAATTATTATTTTACACTTTCGCATATTACAACAACAGCATAAAAATGCTACATGTTGATATTTACAAACAATTCAACGTAGTTCCAACCATATTACTATACTTCTCACGTCAGAAGTGTAGTAATATGAAATGTATGGATTTCATATCATTGTACTTTGGTGTTACACCCTGGGAATATGATGGTCTATGTATATAATAAGTAATTTTAGATGTATTAATAAGAGAGGTCAGAATTGCAATACGTGCGTATTTTACGAAATATGTGATGGCTGTTGTTTTTAAATATTGATCAAGGCATTCATAAAAGTACACGGAAATGATACTAGTTCTGTGTGACTTTATGCCATTCATTTATTTAACTCCTATTTAGTATGACACCTTAACACAACGTTAGCAAGAGTAGACAAAACATGTATTCTTATCAATAAAACAATATTCCCAAAAAGTAAAAAAAAGTCACTCGATTCCGTTACTTTTTGTTTAAAACACACTTACCTATCTCACAATGTGGTTGAGTGGCATTCCACTGCCCATCGTAGCAATACAGCGTTACACCTCCAACAAGCTGGTAGCCTTCATCACAACCAAAGTTGAGTGAGCTATCGTTTTGGAAAGGACCACTGACCCAACCGTTAGTTGGAGATTCGAGTTCATCGCAATAAGCTGGTTAATAGACAAGATATGTTTATAATATTGAATACTTACATCTCTAAATATGTCCTGTATTGTTTATACAGACTTAAATATAGTGAATATTCTGTTGTGTACATATTGTATAAAGCGAAACAAAAAAAATTACGATTTCACGTTAATTTAAATGTTTCGACAGTTGCAATTCAAAGATTACCATGTCCAGTATTCATGAAACGAGAATAGAATTGAGAGACTTTTTCCACACACGTTTTTATTTTTCAAAATAGAGTAATAAAGTAAAGTACAAACTTATATTGTAGAGAATTGGGCTTTTGTATCTATTTGTAATGATGGCGCACAAAGGACATTTTAGAATAAAGACATGCAGTACGATGATCTATGGCCATTGGCAAACCATTATACTATTTAGAACTCCAGGTTCGTGATTATTGAAAAGTAATGATCGCTGTGAGTGTTGATATTACTTTACAAACTCAAATAAAATGTCCATTAGCATTTTTAACGCTCCTTTCATTTTAAACCACCAAATCTTAACATAACTTATAATCGTAACTTATAGGCACTTTTAAATCTCTGTTTCATAAAAAAAAAAAAAAAAAATCGTTTGAATTGGTGGGTTAACACTTCTGCAGGCTGAAAAGTCTTAATAAATACACTATTTGAAATGGATTAACACGTATTGAAAGTATAAAACATCACTCAACCAGATTTAAACTGAATGCCTCCCATAGGGGCAAAGCCATAGATTTTTTGGGCCTACACACATTGTCAAAATGCTAAATTCTAAACTATAGCTAAATACATGATGTACCACATAATTGCAAAATTATCTGAAATTTGAAGTTTGCATTCTTAAAGATCATTAATTATTCAAATCACTCATTAAAAGTAAAGGCTATGTCAATAAACATGTGCGCATTGTTATGTTGGTATGTGCACCAAATATTATGAAATTTGAAGCTTGCATTTTTAAGATAAAGCGGAATTACGGAGCGTCATTAATTGTGCATATTATTCATTAAAACATCAACAAAATATATAGGACATATGCGTCTAGTTATGGTTAACTTGTGTACTAAATCATATTGAAGTATGCATTTTTAATATATAGCCTACTTACCAAAAATCATTAATTATGCAAATTATTCATAAAAGCTTTAAGCTATTAAAATCCACAAACATTATAGCACATATGTGCTCTGTTTATGGATAACGTATGAACCAAATTATATGGATTTGAAGTATATGTTCCAAAGATATAGCCTAATTACTCAAAACCATTATTTATGCAAATAACTAACTAATGTTCAATGGATGTTTACCAAAATCTAAATAGTTCTTGCTATTAGCATATGGAAGATGTGTAGCAAATTTCATTATAATTGAGACGGCCGTTTTTAAGAAAATGATGACACAGACAAACACAAACACAGATGGACAGACGGTCAGACAGACAGACAGACAGACAGACAGACAGACAGACAGACAGACAGACAGACAGACAGACAGACAGACAGACAGACATCGCCATTTCAATACCTCTCCTTACGGGAGTTTAAAGTGGTGTCAGGGAAAAGCTTTGTAATTTAAGCTTTCCTCAAGTCAGGGTAAAACAACAATCACAAAAATTACCTATCCCACAGTAAGGTTCGATGTCATTCCATTGTCCATTATAGCAATACAACGTGTCTTCCCCAATAAGCTGGTAGCCCTCATAGCATCCAAACTTTAGTAAGCCTCCATGTTGCAAGGATCCATTCTTCCAACCATGAAATGGAGATTCAAGTTCATCACACCAAACTGATGTGGGTTTGGTAACTGTGAGTGTTCCCAAAATTGAGAATGGTTAAAGGAAATCTTTTCAAATGCCACACTATGTTATAAAGCTTGAAAGAAGGCTTTTCGAACCATCACACTCATTAAATTGCTCCGGTTATATATATATATATATATATATATATATATATACTATCATTATTATTATCAAATATATATATAACGCTATGAGTATGAAACAAATTTGTAGCGGAGAATCGAATGTAACGAGTAACCAGGTAACCTGTTTTGTCACTCATTTATCAAGCGCTACACCCGTATCGAGCAATTTACACCAGAAGATCTGGAATCTACATATGGTTATATATATATATATATAATAATAATAATGTTGGTTTCTTATATAGCGCTTTCCCACTCCGTGCTCAAAGCGCTTTACAATTATTACCCCTGGCTCGGATCAGAACAGCACAACGGCCCTTTAGTCTTCCTCAACTCCCCGGGGAGCATACAATCCATTGCAGCCATTTAAGCGCATAGGATTAAAGCCTTCACATTGCAACCTACATCCTACCAGGTCCCCAGTTATACAGCTGGGTTGACTGAGGCACAGTCGTGGTTCAAATCTTGCCCAAGGACTTTAGCCACTCAGAAACAAACAGCAGGCAGCGACGGGGCTCGAACCTGCAACCTGTAGATTCCAAGCCGGTCACGCTAACCATTCACCCATCATGACTCTCTATATATATATATATAGGAAGTCAGTGGTAAGATTTGTCCGTAGTACAGTGCTCGATACGTCTGCTCGCAGAGCGGAGTATATGTTGAGGGTAGAAGAAAATCAAGTCGGGTTATTCGTCTCTACAAGCCTGTTTCGTGAGTAAATCACTCGGCAGGAGATGCTGATGAGTGATTTACTCACTAAACAGGCTTGTAGAGACGAAAAACCCGACTTGATTTTCTTCTACCCTCTGATTTTCTTCTACCCTCAACACACATATATATATAGTTTATATACTATATAAATATATTGTTTTGGTGGTTCTGGAACTCTTTCTTGGTAGTAACTCGGAGTTTCACGCATAGTGCGATCATCAGACAACTATTGCGCTCTGCCATTGCGGTATAGAGCACTGTCTTAGCATATTGATACTCACCGAGTTATATATATATATATATATATATATATATATATATATATATATATATATATATATATATATATATACCTGTTGTTGCATTCACTTCAGTTTGCTCGAGCGAATTTCCTTTATAGTGACCTTCCTCTTCAGTTGTATGAAATATAGAAATATATTTTCAAATTATACATTTCAAGTAATGTACGGCATACTATATAGCTAAAACAAGGATTTGATACGTTCCTATTAATATTATTCAATAAAATGTATTGATTGTCGCAAACTACGGCTTGTTTTACGGCACCGTCGTAGTTCGGGGAAGAAATAACAGTTGTGGTTTGCCAGAATGTACATGTTGTACAGTTCTTTCCCACACTGTCCTTAAAGTGTTTCACGATTGAAACCTTTTTACGGCAACCGTGGTATTGTAAAAGTGCTTCTTCTCCATGTGTCCAGAGTCGTTATATCGAGTATAAATGTATCACCGACCATCACTCACCCAAACCCAATATGAAGATGCAATTGAAGTCCAGCGTTGTTTACTTTAAAACGATGGACGGAGATATGTTAACGATATGTGGCAAGACAAGAGGGTACCTTAGGCTACTTAAAACGAAAGTTGCTCCATTGTCGGATTTTATTTCGTTATATTTAGACTCATGGATATACCCAAAAATGAAATGTACGTTACTGACCCGATGCCAAAGTAAGACAATTGTACTGAAATATTGAAGGAAACCTAAGCGGTTTGTTTAAACAAAGTCACGAATGTGCTAACTTGTTTATCATAGAAAGCGATTCCCACGTTGTTTCAAATATATGTTTTTATAGACAGAAATGTGGTTGTCCCAAGATTACAGCATCTGATGACATATAATTGTGTACCTGATATAAACAAAATATGACTAAATATTCTATACATATCCAAGAATTTGCGGTACATATTGAGAATGTCATACATTGACAGTTTGCAATGCCAATGCGTTGCAAAGGCACGTGAGTGGCAGAGTAATTTTTGTAGGGAAATGTACTTTACTCCCTATGTGTTTGTTAACTATCAGAAAATAAGTAACAGACATAGATAGACATTTAGAGGTCTCAAGCTTACAGAAGCTGACAAATTAATAGTATAGTCAAGCACTTGCTGGTCAATTTGGAGTGGAATATCTATGTGAAAAAATGTACGTTACTGAAATCTACGTTACTGAGTTCACGATTTGGAGGAGAAAAAAACGTAAACAATTTTATTCTAGGTATATCACGAGTTTAATGTCGTCTTGCCATTTTCCAGCAAGCCGTTTCAGATAGTTATTTTACATCCTTTACATTGGTTTACATTGGACTCATTTAAACAAAATCTATAACACTTAACTTGAAATCGCTTTGTATAAATGTTGTACAGAAACAAGGCTTTCAAAATCACTAAAAATTGCCTTGCTTCCATGAACTTTAATTTTCATAATTTCAAACCCTGAATTGCACCTTCCTATTGGATTTGGGTGGTTAGTTAGAAATAGCTACACTGTATTGAAAAGCCAGCATACATATCCACGTATACAGGCTATGTGGCCAGGAAGCATGCCTACCTATTGCCAAGCATGTTGGTTGAAGTAACGTTAGGGGGTCATGGTATAGAAGTACGGTTTTGACATTTATATCGCCGATAACAGATTTGTTTTACATATTCTAAAAGAATATTCACTTCTTTTTGGTCCGCAAGTACAGGAACTTTCCTAAATGCCCAAGTTGAAGGAAATCGCACGATGTGTTCACACATTTGCAACGTAACTGATGAATGTATTCTCGATTAATAGCCCGAAGTTCGTTACGTGAGATCGCGATTTTCTTTTGACTTTCTTCTACAAATCCCGCTTTAAGTAACTTAAAAATAGAATTAGATAAAATATTAAAGCTAGACTAAGAGGTTTAATTTAGTTTGTAATTTGTCTTTCTATTCTCGTTATGCTCAAATACAGCTGACGAATCTGTGACTCAAATTTTACGACCGGTGATCGTACAGCTAGCTAGCTAGTAGTCTCGCTGCCAGACTCGTGACTATCGTCCCTAATCTGTTTATGTATACCGAGCGGCGCAGCCGCGAGAAGAGAGGGACCAGTCCCGAGCTAGCTAGCTACAGCTGGATGATACCTCGTGTGGAATGGTTTTGCGTAGTCTTGTTATTCTCAAAAAATTGACATTCATATAGTACCTATTTGTTTCGTGACTTTTACTAATCATGGCTTGCAAAGTTTTGTTGGAAATGCTATCCAAATGTAAACACAGTTTTGCCCGCAATGCCACGCGTTTGCCTGGCAGTACTGGTGATCCCTTTTAATCTCCCTTTCGTTATCCCCATTGACACCTTGTATTCAACTAAATAACTTCGCCCGCAACAGACTAGAGTAGTGAAAATCTCAAGAATATTCCTCGGGCGGGCAAGGGTTAGTCTATCAGCTAGCCCTCGGATGTTCTTCCGATAAAATACGACACACAGCCGAACAACGCTATCGAGGATGTTCGGGCAGGCCCTCACATGCGAACTTCGTTCGCTTATAGTAACTTATAGCATCGAAAGAAAGCCCGAACGTCTAGCAGCAAGACTAGGCAAGGGTTTGCAAGGGTGGTTTTAGACATCCGGGGGCAACACTGGTGATTACCTTCGTCTTGAATAAGATCACCTCCCTTATGGTCATATTACATTGTATTTGAATTAAACTCTCTACCTCGGAAGGTCATTACTGTTGCCGGGGGACAGGCTTTTTCTGATGATTCCTGTAAACCTACCTCTGTTACCAGACAAGGTGACTATACATACTATCTGCATTGTCGGGAACATATATCGGCATCCCAAAGTCACCAGGGTAGTTAACACGGGAATCCCCATATTCCTTAAACAAGTAAGTAATTGCGTTAGTTGTCCTTTGACAAGCAATGGGTGCAGTGCAAATGCCATTTGTGTATCAAAATACAGCTGATAGCATGTTGTTCAAATATTAAGTCAAAGATTGATGTAAACTTAGCAGTGCTACTTGTATAATATGGGAAGGTAGTCCAGTTGGATTATCATCCACATCTGCGGCCCAAAATGAACCACTGTTTTCAATGCCTACGCTACACGCACGACCGGTCGTACGACCAGATTTCGGTCGGGGATGTTAGTTATCATATATGCATAGGTATAGTAATAAATACCCGGATGTTCGTTTGACCTCGGACACTAAATTTATTCTAGATCGTCTGTCGATCCTATATACAGGGGAGACAGAAGAACTCGAACAACTGAGCAAATATTGGCAGAATCCTCCTTGATTCCTTTCTCGAATGACAACCCGCGTACCCGCTGAGCACCACCGACTGCGAGCTGTGGGCCGCCATTTTGAATAAGAAATCTCGCGTAAAGGATTGTAGGGGCAAAATTAATTCGACACATACACAAAATTAATTCAGCACATACACAAAATTAATTCGTGACATACACAAAATTAATTCAGCACATACACAAAATTAATTCGTGACATACACAAAATTAATTTGGGACATACAAAAAATTAATTCACATACATACAATTAATTCGGGACATAAATAAAAATATTTCGGCACATACATAAAAATAATTCGGCACATACATAAAATTAATTCGGGGCATACATAAATTAATTCTAGACTACATGAATTTAATTCCAGGAATGCATAAAATTAATTCAAGACTACATAAAATTAAGACCGGTACATAAAATTAATCAAGTAATTCAAGGAATACATAATATTAATTACAGCAGTAGTTTATTATTACTACAGAATTGTGACCAGAACGGGCCCCCATAGAGATACACTTAGTGACATTACATGATTACATGTCATTATAGTAAACCGGAATACTGTCTACAGTGTTAACAGTTCCTGGACATTTATTCATTACATGTACCTTGCGGTTCTTCAATTGTGAATTCTTGTATTTCCCGTATTGCATCTGATTTCATTATATGGGCATCTCACTTTGGGTTGGTTAGCGACCGATTTGCAGTATTTATAGCAGGCACTACAAATGTGTTTGTATTTACAGTTGTTATCATTTCATCTTTCTTCCTGCCTGGACCAACAGAACTTGGTATCGTCTGTCATACAATCCTGCCTACTTGGATCTGACAATCTAGTGATGATCAAACATAATTTTGTAATTTTACCTGAAGCGAAGTGTGTAGCCAAAACCACTGTTGTGGCCAACGCAGCTATCCCTGCTGCTAGGAGAAGAAATCCAATTCCTCTCTTCTTCCTTTTTGTAAGCTTTGAAACTTCCGTCTGCTCGCTATCCTCCATGCCGAGTTTATCAGTAACGGGAGTGGACATATTTTTTCCAACTCTGCAACAACTGCTTCTCAGTGTAGAGACTGCAGCAAAATAACTTGGTTGTCGACCTTTTATATTTTCTGTAGCTTTAGGGACAAATGCAAGTTGATAACCAGGGTTGGAAATTCTTTGTGTGTATCGAATAGATTAAAAAGATTGGGGAATCTTGCCATCAGCAATTTCCAAACAAGTACCAGATTTAAACTGAATGCCTTCCGTAAGAGCAAAGTCTTTAGGTTTTCGTTCCTACATACAACAATTGTATGAATTCAACACAACATATGTGAATAGTCATGTTTGAAGTATGTACCAAATTTTATTGAATTTGAAGTATTCATTTTTAAGATATAGACTTATACAAATGAGTCATTAAAACTAAAAGCAAGGTGTGCAGTTTGTTATGGTTGATGCATGTACCAAATTGTGTTCAATTTGAAGAGCGTATTCTTAATCATGCAAATAACTCATTATTATTCCTTTAGAATTTTTACCAAAACCTAAGAAGTTCTAGACATTGCCCTTACAAAGACGTGCACCATATTTTGTTTCAATTGAGCCAGCCGTTTTTGTGAAAATTGTGAGACTGCCAGACAGACAGACAGACAGACAGACAGACAGACAGACAGACAGACAGACAGACAGACAGACAGACAGACAAACAAACAAAACAGACAGACAGACAGACAGACAGACAGACAGACAGACAGACAGACAGACAGACAGACAGACAGACAGACAGACAGACAGACAGACAGACAGACAGACAGACAGACAGACAGACAGACAGACAAACAAAACAGACAGACAAACAAACAAAACAGACAGACAGACAGACAGATCATCCCTAATGTATAACCTTACTTACGGAAGGTAAGAATCGATCTCATTTGAAATAGTAAGGTGTTTTAAATACCTAAGAGCTGATACATAATACATCAATACATAAGAGCTTAAACTGAGCATTTATATGTAATGACCAATACAAGCTTTGTGATTAGTTTGCCAACTCAATTGCGGAATATTTATCAGTACTTTTGAATTTTCCAATTTGGAAGAACCTATGAATAATTTCTGTACCTGATACACTAAAGGTTGAAACACATACCTTGCTAGCAGCTTTGTAGATTGAAAGGCGTTAGCCATGCATTTTTTATCAAATGGATTAACGAAATACAATATACACCATCATAGTGTTTGTCAGTTAAAAAAGACCGTGTTCTCAAAATTAAGCCTCCCCCGGTAAAGGTAGAATACGTCCAGGGGAACCTGTATACCACAATGGAAAGGAGGGTTATAAAATCAAAATGGTAAAACTTCTTAATTCCGATCGTGTATATCTTTATACTTTCACTATATTTAATAAAATCTATGCGAATGTATTATACATTGTACTTTATTTGGTTTCAATAATGGGCAGTGCAATGTAAAGATTGGAAATGTTTTGTTTCCCATATTTTAAGCAGCTGAAATAGATCAAAACAATATGGGAAATGATAATTTGGCAAGCCAAACTAATGTCAATGCAACAATATTTGTATACAAATGTAACACAAACACACACACACACACACACACACACACACACACACACACACACACACGCGTGTTTGTACGTGTGTGAGTATGTCTGTCTGTCTCTCCCTCTCTCTCCTCCCCAACATTAAATAATAGAATTCTTTACTTTGCAGGGAAAACTCTCGTACTGAACTCTAAGCTATACTTGGATATATTTAGCCAACGTGGCATTTCCCTTCAACTCTGATGGAAAAGGGATACATCACCACCATGATGGCTGCTGTAGGAATATGTTCCTGAGGTTTTAGTTTGGTTTGAAGCGCCACAAATCAAGAGCAAAACATTACCCCTTCCCTTGTTCAGACGATCAGAATTTACAAGCCCCTCCCCTTGCAACTCCAGATGCCTCCATGGCCCCATTTTCTCCCCCTCTCCTCCTTTATTCTCAAAATGAGATTTGAGTCGTCGATAGCGGCCAACAATTTTGGAGGCATTTTGTCATATACAATCTGAAATAAATATTTTCTTTTGAATGGATAGTAGCTAAAGATATTGAAGTAAGAGTGACTCATCATGAGGCCAAGTTCGATAGCTATAAATTGTATAGTGTGATACTAGCTATTGATTATTGGTTTTATGTTGGCAAAATATATTTAGAACACGACTAAAAATATATAGCAAACACAAATTGTTAAGTGCACTGATAAATATTCGCTTTTGAGTTTGCAAACTAATCACAATGCTTGCATTGATCATATATATACATTACAGTGATCAGCTCAGGCTCTGGAACTATGGGAGGGCTTGTCAATGGTCATCACTATATGTATGTATAGATTCTAGGACAACTGCCCCCCGGACAATTGCCCCCGGACAATTGCCCCCGAAGGACAACTGCCCCCCGGACAACTGCCCCCGGACTACTGCCCCCGAACGAAAAAAAACTAGTATTACAGATGTACGGGTTTGTCATTCATTAAAAAGTCACCGTCGGCAACTTACCGCAGTAATTTGCGTACATTATACTCACTACATTCATATGTTTTACTCTATTTTTATCTGTGATAACTGTTACGTCATTCATAAATGTCGGCATGATGATTTAACTTACCGCCGTAATTCACATAATTTTCTGGAACATTCTTCTCCTCTTTTCAACCAGTTAACAATTCTCGACGTGTTTAAGTTACACAAGTATTTAGTAGGTGTTTTTGTTTACGACTTAATACACAATAATTTACCACACTCTATAACCCATTATTGCACGCTGTTGAATTATGAATACAATACACGACAGAAGGCGCAGGGCAATTTATGTATTCCGCCAGTGAAGACATCAGTTGGACAACAATCAATATCATATACAGGTGTTGTGAGTCGTAGAGTTGAACGGTATAAGTATGGATAGTTCTAACGTTGCACTCTAGCACTCACACTCTCATACTCTCGTACGGGATCGTTCAGGTCCAAGTCGGGAATTAGTCACGACTGAGAAGAGATTTCGGCTTGCCAGAATCACCTACCCGAGTGCTCGTGTGCTTCTGGATGTTTAATTCTCACTTTAAGAATACTTCCAATACAATGGAATTTACACAACCACTAAATATAGAAAATCACACCATAATATCACGCCATCATAAAAGTTATTATATACTTTTCTCTAACCAATCATGTGAATTTCAGTTACATCATGTTTGCCCAGATTCGTCATCGCCAGTCATGATAAACCGAGCCGAGTCACCATTTACTGTCACCAAAGTCTTACGCGAATTCTGATATACATGTACATTCTGAGTCTCAATATTTTTTCTACTTTTGACTTGTTTTCTATCTTGTTACCTGTATATTTTGTATTGAACTGATAATAAATAAATCTTCTCCAGTAAAAAAATGACTTCGTGTTTGTGTTTAGTGAGTATAATGTACGCAAATTGCGGCGGTAAGTTGCCGACGGTGACTTTTTAATGAATGACAAACCCGTACATCTGTAATACTAGTTTTTTTTTCGTTCGGGGGCAGTAGTCCGGGGGGCAGTTCTCCTTCGGGGGCAGTTGCCCGGGGGGCAGTTGTCCTTTGGGGGCAATTGTCCGGGGGGCAGTTGTCCTTCGGGGGCAATTGTCCTTCGGGGGCAATTGTCCGGGGGCAATTGTCCGGGTGGCAGTTGTCCTTCGGGGGCAATTGTCCGGGGGCAATTGTCCGGGTGGCAGTTGTCCTGTTACCGTATGTATAACACCGTATGATTATTTCTCATGAGAACAGTTTTATTTTACAATGGCTTGCATCACAAATAAAGCACCCTCTTCATCTATTCGACAGTACACGCACAAAAAATACCCACCCTCGGTTATCAACAATAATTGCAAGTAGGGCTTTCGTTTGTCCCTAAAGCGGCTTCATATTCTGAAAGCCTTACTATCTGACTGTTGGCCTTTTAGAGGGGCAACATAAACCGTGACTGGCGGACTTCGTATACACATGACAAGTTTGAAAATATAAAAGATAAACAACCAATCATAGAAGCTTACAGTCATACAGCTAAACTTTGGAATAACGTCAGTCACCACACTACGAAGCAGTTACTGTTGCAGTCGAATACTACGTCCACTCCCGTTAACGATAGGCTTGACTTGGAGAATAGTGAGCTGACGGAAGATTCAAAGCTTAGAAAAAGTAAGAAGAGGGGCATTGCATTTCTTCTCCTAGCAGCAGGGATAGCTGCGTTGGCCGCAATTGTGGTTTTAACTGTACACTTCGCTTCAGGTAGAGTTAAGCATTTCTGATCATCGCTAGATTACCAAGCTTTTATGACCAATTTTAATGTGATATATTCCAATTAGTACCGTGTCGTAAGTCCAATGATTCAGATACCGATGTGGGGTTACATCGATCCTGGTTCAGAGCAGTGACCATATACATATTTGTTTGTAATTCCTTTTTAAATCAATGACAAAATGATGAGAACTTTTTTGTCTTTTTTGCCTATCATGTACGTCTGTAAATAGTGATGCCGGTACACATTTAATTAGTTCTGTGTCACAACTAAAACGGCAATGTTCTATTAATTATAATAGTACTAATAAGGATGTATCAAATCCCTATCTTATCAGTAGTGTATATTGTCCTTTATTTGAAACGAACATTTTGAAAATATATTTTTATTCGATTTGTGTACAGCTGAAAAAGAAGGTCGCGATAATGAAAATGGAAATCAAACTGATGTCAACGCTACTACAGGTATATATAATACTATAGAAATATCACAGATAAAGAGTATTCATATAATATGTTTCTTGTTGTGTAAAATCTCCACTGTTCATCTTTTTTAAACAGATACACCTTTATCACCTGGTTATAAATTATTTTTTTGATTTTTTTTTCACACTCAGCGTAATAAAGTAAAATTATTAAATATGTACCAGAGGTTACTTGCACTAGTGCGCGCGCATACTAGTGGTATTTTCACTGCAGTGTAATACCGAAAACATTATTTCCATACCTGCGTGAAAATGATATGCAAATGAGGACGCGATCATTCGCTACACACGAAAAAACGATCGCGCTGTATGATTTTAATGAAAATTTGCCGTGTTAGATAAACATATGTAATGATAACAGAACCCCACGCGAGTTTCAATGTTTGTACTCAGGGGCATTTGCACTCGTGCTTGTAGTGTTTTCTGCTTCACTTCTGCTTCTTCACAAGGCTTGATACACTTTCTAAGTCTAGAAACATATCAATATCTCTAATCTTTCGTCACATTAGGGGACTGAATACTGAGTACTCATGATGTTTTTATATACTTAGCAGTAGCAATTTGCTGTTTAGACAAAAAAAAATTTTTTTCAACTCTTCTCAGTTTTAGGAACACTCACAGTTACCACTCCTACATCAGTTTCTTGTGATGAACTTGAATCTCCATCTAATGGTTGGAAAAATGGATCCTTGCAACATGGAGGTTTACTAAAGTTTGGATGTTATGAGGGCTACCAGCTTATTGGGGAAGAGACGTTGTATTGCTATAATGGACAATGGAATGATATCGAACCTTACTGTGAGATAGGTAAGTTTTGTGATTGTTATTGCGACTAGAGGAACGCTTACTGAGAGCTTAAATTACCAAGATAGTTTTGTGTGAATAGTTGTATTTGCTGTACACATTAACTCTCTTTATATAGTGCATTGATATGATCGATGCAGAAATGTTTACCCCACGGCCAACAGACTAGCTTAAAGTTTCATTATACCAACACAAGCAACTGTTAACTTGTTAACGGCAAAAGCTTTAAAGGTGTATATACCCATTGATTAGGTGGTTTCGAAATGAAAAGGGCTTTCAAAGTGCTGGTAGATATTTCCATTGGAATTTTGCAAAGTAATCACAAAGGTCCCTCAAGTCCTAAGCTTAAAGTATGGTTATATTAAACTCGTTTTACTACATGTCTTTGTTTTCAAATCCCCTTTGTGCTCGATATAAAAGCACGATTCCCTACGGTAATTTTGAACTTTACTTTGATCTCTTCATTTTAAGCGTAGTTTTCCCATTTTGGAAAACATCCCCGATTTTATTGAAACATCCTAGTTTCATTAGTTATTGGACTTGACAATCTTTGAATTACAGCTGTCGAAAGAGTTAAAAATGTGAAACCAATATACATATTTACTTCGATCGCTTTATACATTGTATACACAATAACATATTGATAACATTTGAGTCTGTATACAATATACAGAACATGTGACAAGATACTATAATGTTGTCCTTTAACCAGTTTACTGCGATGGACTCGAATCTCCAACCAATAGTTGGATGAATGGCTGAATGATTCCGCTCAACATGAAGGCTGACTTAACTTTGGATGTGATGGAAACACTGTATTTCTCATTTACGTATATTTACACACAACAAACAACACATACTTTATGGAATGCTTAAACATTCAATTGTGACCTCTCGTATTATTACACCTAAAATTATTTATTCCCTTCTAATTCCAATATTAGTTCATTGCGAGGAGTTTAAATCTCCAACCAACGGTTGGAAAAATGGATCCTTTCAACATAAAGGCTTACTTAACTTTGCATGCGATGAGGGTTACCAGCTGGTTGGAGAAGATGCATTATATTGTGACAATGGACAATGGAATGCCACCCAACCTTATTGTGATATAGGTAAGTGTTTTAAAGAAGGAAAGACATTCTTTACAAAATTCCCGCTGACTGAAAGGTCAATCGTTTCTGCCAAATTTCTTATAAAGAGAATCGCATCCCCAGGGAGGGTTTATTGCTATAATCAGACAGTTCTGGGGTTTGAGAAATCTCATTCATTTCCTCCAGCTAGGATAGACATAAACGTTTGGAATGGAATATACTCTGTGATACATGTTTGTATTTTTAAGTGATACCAGTTCTGAGATCATCCATGGTTTGTAAATAGTAGTTCATTGTCATAGTTAAATATATTACTTACTAACATTGTACGTTCTTTCCAAAAGATCTGTTTTGTATGGATGTCTATCATTATAGACATATAACGCAGTATTTTGAAGGTGGCCTATAATTACCTGACAAGTCAATTGTTAATACGTTTCTTTTTAAGTTGGTATAGTGAATATGTTGCTGTGTCGTTCGTTCGCCCCCTTACCGTACCTGCGATTAGCAGGCTCGCCAGCCTGTCAGCTGATATTCACGGAAATGTATTAAGTTTTTGTCTTAAATTCTTATGATACATTCAAAACAATGAGGTTGTGGTCCATCACGAATGTAATATTCTGAAGTTACAGTACTGTACATTGCACGTGAATGGAGGCCATGTTCAAAAGCGCCATGAGCAATATACCTTTTACTTGTAACTTGTATGGTATTCGGTGGTATTGTTTGTCGATAAATGGACACGTTACAGCCTGCGAACTGTTAAATCTCGGATTATAATGTCACACGGCATATTTGGTGTCAAATGGTAATATTAAATATGGCGTTATTAAATTTTTTGTTTATTTTGTGTACTTCGGATTAAAAGTTTCATATTAAAATTTAAAATATTTGTTTGCATTATAGAGTTGTAAATATATTTTCTCACATCATTTTTATGATCATATCAGGCATATCACAAACAATATTATTATCTATACGTTCTGATTCCAATTGCATATGTGGACATTTTTGTATATACAAGCTAACACATTCTGCACGTTTCTTCCAAGCCTATAGTCTACAGAACTTTAATAGTGGAAATCCTGTGGTTTGTCTTTTTTTGTATCCCTTTCAAACTATTTCTGTGATAGAAATGAGTACAGTCATGTCAAACTTGGCATAACCCCCCCCCCCCCGACACCTGGCAACAAATGCGCATGCCTTGATGATTTTCAAGCACAGTAAGCCTCATCTGCTACAAACAATATACAGGAATGTTGCAACTGTAACCCCTCTGATTATATCAACTTGCATTGTATTTTATTTCTGACTCCAATATTAGTGTATTGCGATGAACTCGAATCTCCAATTAACGGTTGGGTAATTGGTTCTTTTCAACACGATAGCCCACTTAACTTTGGTTGTGATGAGGGCTACCAGCTTATTGGAGACGGCACGATATATTGTATTGAAGGACAGTGGAATGCCACTCAGCCTTATTGTGATGTAGGTAGGTGTATACGACAAGGGATGACAAGTTTCATGTAAAACAATGCTTGATAGGAAAGCTTTTTAAGATTAGGAAAAGGTTTATACCAGTGGCTGCTGTATGTCGTTATCGTTACCTCATATCCATCTGTTGGGTAGTTGGTGATCATTTGTTCATTGATCGTGGTTGTCATCCAATAGTAAAAGATGTAGTCATCAAGCAGTAATGTTGGGAGCTATCACACCAGTGCTGTGTGCATTGCACAATGGGGCATCAACCAAGCAAGCATACAAGAGACGGTATAGATTTAGTACAATGTTGTATAAATGTATGTGTTGATATTGTTTCATTTCAGTGGAACCACATTGTGAGGATGGATGGCAACAGTAGAAATCATCGTGCTACTATTTCTCGACAGACAGGTTGATATGGCATGATGCCCTTAGTTACTGTCAAAGTATGTCAAGTAACCTTGTAAAGGACGATAACCAAAGTATTAATGATTTTCTAACTGGATATTTAAAGACACTGGACAATTTATTTGCCTGTATGCTCCCAGTAATGAAGTGACCTATTCGTCTTCATTACTTGGGAATATACTAGGTTTCATTAATTTGACTGGACCAACAGTTGAAGGTAGGTATACGGCATTATAATTCAATTTACATTTGTAGAATTTTCTAATCACATCACTGTCATGAAACTATTTCTTATCAGTTGCACATGACGGAACAGCTAATTTATGTATCTCTACCAAGGAGTTAGTGCACAGCGGAACTAATTTTATGTTGTGGTATTTGTCGCTTTTAACAATTTTGATTCTATTCATGTGTGATTTCTGACATCACAAAGGCCGACCTTTATTCTAAAAGTCAACTTGGTAAAAACGTGATTTACAATTGCTCCATAATGAAAAGGGCCTCAGGGCATTTTTGCTTTTTGTTTTTATCATTTTCTAAAAAATGATATCTCTAAAAAGCCATGATGACAGTTTCCGATAGTTTGCTATTCCAACCCCTATTTCGCAAACATTGCACTGAGTGTAGACAGATGATATGGTAAAACACGTGATTTAAATTTGACTAGGTGTCATAAAGGCCTAGCGCCGAAATTAGGTGTTTGGCCTTTCTCTCAAAGCAGCATAATATACTCTTATGACATGCACTAATTCTTTAGTATGTGCAATGTGATAAATGTGCAATAATACAATTCCATGTCATAACATGTACACAATATGTCTATGTGGTGGATAATGATGCTTTTGACCACAAATAGCAATTCACAATTGATAAAAAAAATATTTGAAAAAGTAGAAACCACCCCAAAGCTGTTTTATTTCAATAACTGACGTGACAATAATTGTGTATTTCACCACCATATTCTTCTTTTTTCAGCCCTTAAAGAAAACTATGCACAAATTTGTCGACGAATTTTGAAGAAATCAGAATTTACCGCATGGGACTGAAGATCGTACTTACCAATACCTCATTAAATAAGGAGGAGAGTTACCAAATCCGGTAATTACAATTTTAATGGCCATGTAAGCAACGTGTGATCATATTTTCTCTGAATTTCAATCGCATTAGTTTGCTTTATTATCATTGTCATTAAACCATTTTCTCAACGGCAGCATTTTCCCAACAACTTTATTTTAGATGCTACACATGTAGTTAGGTCTAATTTGTTTTTGCAATATTCCAACCATAATAAATACACTTATTTGCATATTTTCCTTACATCATCTGCCATAATCTTAATTGTAGAGTACGATTTTACTCAATGTCAAAACTTGGTAACTATAATGTACAGTAACAGCCACAGGTTTATTTGAGTTTAAATCAATGTACGAGGCTGTGATTATGAATATGATATTATATGATATGATATGGTGTTCCTCGACAGAAGCTGCTGTCACATGGTATATCACATAACTTTATTGCAATTGCTGTAGATCCATTGTGCAGCATACTTTCTTCTTCCCAAAGTTTTATAAGTAACATGGAAATCAGCAAAGAATTTGAGAAATGGTGAGTAAATATAATCTGTATCTTCTGTATGACATCAGCTAAATTCCTTTAGTCAGGATAGATCAAACAATCTATACTCATATTTTAGTGAAATATGCTCACTTTAATATTGCATACTGAATGTAATCATTAAATCATTTTCTCAATATCACCATCATAACAAAAACCACCAATGAAAATGAAAAGTTATTATACAAGTACTTTATAGTATGTCTGGGTGCTATTAATTTCTCTGAGTAAGAAATATATGTATATGAATTACACGATACGTGAATATTTTTTAATATTTAGTATTTCAATGCATCATAAAAGTTAAAAATGAATTTGAATTTGAGATTATGATTATCATTATTAAAAACATTTCATTGCAGTCACTTATTAGGCTCGTTTGTATAAATAGTGATTTTAAGTAATTGGGCAAAATCTTTACAACTGAAACTTAAACAATTGTTCATGTAATGTGTAGTATTTGATAATAAAGTATGCATGTCCTATACAGCTTGCAGTTTGTAATTTCACTATTCCTTTGTATAATTAACGTTTTCTGATAATTAGGCACTATATCTGGAGATACAAGCTTCAAACGTCATATAAGTTGATTGGTACATAGATTTAACAAAGTGCACGTGTCCTATAGAGCTGATTGTTGTAGCTGTTAGGTTAGTTTTAATCCTTCGTTTGTATGAATGATTATCAAAACGAGCAACCAAAATACGATTAATCAAACACATTCCGTCAAAAAGTGTTGGCAAAGTTCAGTGAATATAGGAACAAATTAATTTAAGATTTTGTTGTCGTTGAGAATGTCATTTCCAGAATTTATAGTCACACGTTTTAAAGGTAAAATGTTAATGAAATATAGGAAAAAATTATCATTTTTTCACCTTATAAATAGCTTAATTACAAAAAAGTCACTCATTATGCAAATGAATGACTAAAATACAAACCACACCAATAAATTTTGTAGGTCACATTTTGTCATCAATGTACTGTACCAATGAAATTTGAAGCTTGTCTTCTTAAGATATTCTGTATGAGTAAAGCAATGCATTGCCAGAGAAATTCTTAATCTGCATTTTTTTATGCGTAATTTGTGTCATCATTAAGGTCAAGCGAAGTGAAATATTGAGCATGCGCCGTTTAGCGTGGCTGTTGAACCCCTGGACTCCGTTTTGTACCAAATACCTAGATATAGCATTTTTATTACCATGTTGACCACGCTGAAACATTGAACTGTGAAATGGCTAGATTGGTTCCATTTATTTAAAAGATTTTGAAACAAGAAAACCTGATAAATGTCCCAATTTTATAGCAACCTCCCTAAATCTACACCGGTTTATACCCAACATCCGCAAATACACATCCCGAAGGGCAGCAAGTCCTTATAACGCCTATCCCACCCAAGGCACCGCCACCCCATCCAACCCAACCCAACCCGCAGCGTTATCACCACCATATTTGGTATGCAGCGTTATCACCACCATATTTGGTATGCAGCGTTATCACCACCATATTTGGTATGCAGCGTTATCACCACCATATTTGGTATTATTTCATAAAGACATCAATGAGACGGTCATATCTTTTAAATTTTAACTTCAATGTTGTTTTATTATAAGTAATAATTCATATTCGTATTTAGTGATTACATCTTGTCGGTTTTTATATTGTAAATGGACCGGCAGTGTCACAAATGAATATCAATTTATAAGTAGATATGTTATGATGCAGAGTTCGAGTTAATGAAATTCGCAGATTTTTTTGACAAAAATTGGAAAATTATAAATTCCATAAGCAGATGACACTTTATAGAATATGACTGAGAAATTAACTATTCAATTGCATCTATGGCGCCAAAAATTTCCTGCATCTCTGGAGGAGACATCTCATTGTGCAACATCCTGCGCAGTTGTTCTTGCACATTCCATCTCTTCTTGAGCTGCCTCTCAATCTGGCCAAGCGTTTGACTTCCATTAGGGCGCCATCGTCATCGTCGTCGATGTCGTCCAGCATGAAGTCGGCTGGTGCTGCTGTACTAAAAGTTGCTTGAAGAAGCAACAGCGCCACCACTACGAAGCAGATCATTTGCATTGTTGTAAATTTCATCTGTAACAAGAAAACAGATAAACAGTTTGTTCCATTATCATCCATCAAATTGTTCGAGGCTGTAGATCCAACCGTGACGTCACTACACTGAACAACGTATCATACGAATTCGACAAAATGAATGCTGGCAGACAATCCCAAAATGTATTGCTAAAGTAAATTTTACCTACTCAAAATTAAATCCATAAATATGCAATTTTATAGACCGGACACTTTCAAAAATATTGATGCAAGCTTATCTACGTAGGTTACTGTATCAAACTTGGAATTTAAGCTTATGAAACACTAGACCAATTTGGTATTTTAGTGAAAGCAAAACCGAAGCTGAAGTGGACGAAAGCTTCAGTTTTGCTTTTCACCAAATATGTGTAGTGTTTCAAAACTTTAAGTTCCAGGTTGGAGCCACAAAGAATGTGGTACATGTCGTGAACTAGTCAATTGCAAGGACCTAATGTTACAGCTGATGCTTTACTATACGGACTTCCTGACACCATAAACCTATAACAACGTGCTCGAAATACAGCGGCAAGGGTCATCTCTCGTACCAAGTTTGAACACATAGCTCCAGTTCTCACCAGCCTGTATTGATTGCCAGTTCTTTCAGGATTGATTATCTTTTTTTACTCTTGACATATAAAGCTCTTCATGGCTTAACTCCAGAGTACATTTGTGATCTTCTTCACCCATACACCCCAAATCGCGCTCTACGTTCTACAAACAAGAATCTGCTTACAACAACAAATTACAGACAAGTCACCTAATATGGATGGGGGTCGTTCATTCTCATATGTCGCCCCCAAAACTATGGGACTCTTTGCCACTTGACATTCGCCAAGCCTCCAGCTTGGATTTTTTCAAAACAAAACTGAAGACTTATTTGTTCACCAAAGCATATGGCGTGCTTTAGCCATTCAGCACTACTGAACAGAACATTGCTCTGGAAATCGGCGCTATAGAAAGTTAATTGATTGATTGAGCTGATGTTACAACTTTAAACTTTACTCCTTAACTGAATCATATAGATGGATAGATTATGTTGTCGAGTGCGTCCAAACCTCCTACAACTACTATAGGTGAACCGAAAGGTTAGAATTTAGAAGCAATTTGTCACAGATTCCACATATTATATCGCAGTCCATTTACGCTTCCCGCGTCTTGTTCATGAAAGTGTGTTAACGACAGACGTAACTTATTTAGACCTCTACCATAAACTAGTTCATCGCAGGTATTAGGTTCAGGACATCTAATACCAAATTTACATTTTTTTTAAAAATTTTTTTTTTAATGCATTCAACTAAAACCGAACCAGACAAACCTTGATAACATAAAGGACCATCGCACGGTGTCTCACAAGCTCAACAAACGAACATCGTTCGTTTAGGTCAAAATCCCCTCCCCCCTCCCCCTAAATGAACGTTCACAAGTGCGACATGAAACGTTTATATGATGTAAAACTATGACGAAAACTGTAGCTGTCACACCACTACGATCGATGTAATGTAAAAACATGATTGTAAACAAATTAAAACACTACAAGAAACCAGTACCACATCTCACATTAGAAGTAAATTTTTATCAACTTATCAACATCTCAGTAGTAAATTTAAAAACTGTTATCATTGAAGGAGCGAAAATTTTCCGTCGAAATTTGGTTAGAAGTGCGACAATTAAGTTCAGCAATCGCAGTGACGCCAGAACCCCCTCAATAAACGAACGAAGTTCGCTTATTGAGCTTGTGTGACGTTGTGCGATTGTCCCTAAGCGACTGTGTATAAACACATGTATCAAATGTATGACATGATGGTCCATTGTGACTCGTTTGTCTTTCAAAAGATTTTGATGCAAACAAATCTGTAGGTCATCTGATAACCCATATTTGTTTCACCATCAGATATATTAATTCCTATTTACATATAGGACATTAAGGGATGGCAAAGGGCTTATATTGCTTATATTTTCGGCCTTAGGTTTAGTCACTAACATATTGATTCTGTCTAATCTTATTTTTACCTCCCGTAAGGGTACGGGAGGTATTAAAAGGGGAATGTCTGTCTGTGTGCCTGTCTGTCTGTCTGTCCGTCTGTCCGTCTGTCTGTCTGTCTGTCTGTCTGTGTCATCATTTTGTAAAATTCGGCTGGCTCAATTGTAATGAAATTTGGAATATATAATCTTTAGGGTAATAGCTAGACCCGATTAGGTTTTGAGCCAGATCGGTTAATGTTTAATTAGAGAAATTTGTATATTAATGAAATCAAATAATTAAGCAATATCTTAAGACTCCATACTTCAATTTCAATAAAAATTAGGATATTCATCAAACATAAGAAAATACATTTGTTCATGTACTTTAAAGTGTTAAGACAATATGAATTAATATAATTACGCTATATTATTAATTTGAGTAAACTCGGAAGGCTGCCCTCAGCGGCCGGTCGCTATCAATGGTTTTATGATATTGCATGTCGTCTGCCCAAATTAGCGGGTCGAGCAGACCAAATCTAAAACATTTGGTGAGTATACAAATACTATATATTTTTTAGATCTTCCCTTTGGCTCTAGTGTCTACATTTCAATTGAGTTATACCTTTACGAAGTTCAATTCCGTGAGAGAATGCAATGAAGACAAATGCGTATGCATGAAGTGTAATATGGCAAGATGGCGTCCATGATTCGAACATGTCGAATCATGTATTGTAGGTAGCATTTGCTGTGATTTTCGGGCTTCTTCTTCTGTGTTTGTGACATTGAATTCGGCGTGAACCAAATCCTACAATTCCTACAATGTAACTGCAAATAGAAGTGATTCACATCTGAATTGCAAAGTTGAGTGGGTTTTCAGCTAAATTACGCATTACTTGTCAAATTTGAATATAACACATCGCATGCAAAACGTTTCAACACTATCATGTGCCGTCTTGGATAGTTTAGAAACTCCGACATATTATCATTACTTATACACGTGATTGGTTACTTATTAATAGCACGGCCATTCCGGTGAAGCACCTTCCTTCACGGCCGAAGCGATCAATAAATACACCACATCGCTGGACCCATCTCACCATTTCATCTCACTCAAACTGAAACCTTTTTTTTCAGCTTCGTTACCGGATCGAACACATTACATGAACTTACAGTTCACTACATGCTCTTCGAAGATTCATTTGAGGTTAACCATGGTTCACACATACACATCGTTCAGAAATAAAAATTATAAAGAAATATACCAAGTTCATAGTTCTCCTCAGCGACACAAATTTGTTTATACCGTAGGTTTTTTTTAGTTTAATTTTGATAATTGGTGGTTCCCATACGGGAGGCGCTCAGTTTACATCTGGTTTTCCCACTATTACAATGTTAAACATACAATTCTTTATGTGCATACAATTCTTTATGTTTACAATTGTACAGTCTCACCATTACGAGTTTACAGGTTTTACAAATCTAATATGATCCAGGTGCATCTGAAATTATGTTTGAGATTTCCTTTCCATATCACGAACAGAAGAGAAGAGAAGTTGGACGAAGACAGACAGGGAGACAGATGACTGTCAGCACTTGTTGCGCAACTAGTACTGAATGTATACCAGAACCATAAATAGACCTGTCTATTTTCAGTCTTTCGGTGTTATTCTTTTTTATCTTTTGCAAAGAAAAACAAGACGACAGCAAGGTAATATTTTGATAACGAACATCATTAGTGTCACAATCACAATGAAAACAGCACACGCCACACCAGAGTATATTCAAAGGGCACCAGACATTTGTAATTGGCTGATCAATAGAATATAGAGCTTTGTATAAGTTAGTAGTGTTTTAGTACTGACATCTATCGCCAGTATTAAAAATCACATTTGTCACTAACTGTTCCTAGAAATTTCGTTAAACATTGATTGAGATAAATCCGTGGTCAGATATTCTCGTCATTTGCTCCTTGCAAACTAGAAATGAATTTGACCTGTCATGCATGTGGCATATCCTCACCAGTGCCCTGTTTGTGCTTACTTCAACAACGTCAAATCAACAACAGGTATTTTAGGATTACGATGGATTAATCGTGTCTAGAACCGAAGACAACCAGATTTAAACCGAATGCCTCCCGTAAGGGCAAAACCATATATTTTTGGGCCTACACACATTGTTCGAATGCAAAATGCTAAACTATAGCTATCATACATAATGTTCCACTTAATTGGAAAATTAATTATATGAAACTAAATGAAATTTGAAGCTTGCACAGTTAACATATTGCTATTAAAAAACATTGATTATGCAAATTAAACATATAGATTATAAGTTACAACAGCTAGCTTTAAATGACAAATGCACTTCTTTACCGTCGACCATTAATACAGATACAAAACCAGATTTAAACTGAATGCCTCCCGTAAGGGAATCACAAATATGCAAATAACTCATTAAACTAAAAAACAAAAATATGGTAACAGGTTTTGTTTTTGGACAAGCATACTTTCTTAGGTTAATGTATGTGCCAAATTATACGGATTTTGAAGATTGCATGATACTGCTTAATTACTATTCAAAATACTTATTAAAGGTAAAAGTTGTAGGACAAACTTCATAGGACAGGTGCGTATTATTATGGTTGATATATGTATCATATTATACGAAATTTGAAGCTTGCATTTTTAAGAACCACCTAGTTACCTAAAATAATTAATTATGCAAATATTTCATTAAAACTGACTAAGCTATATCAAATATTTTATAGGACATATCTGCTTTGTTATGGTTAACGTATGTACTAAATTGTATTTAAATTGAAGTATGCAGTCTTAAGATATAGCCTAATTACCAAAAATCATTGATAATGCAAACTATTCATTAACACTGTAAGGTACATCAACTAACTTTATAGGACATACACAATTTATTATGGTTAATGTATGTACTGAATTGTATTGAAATTGAAGTATGCAATCGTAAGATATAGCCTAATTACCAAGAATCATTAATTATGCAAATTATTAATTAACACTGAAAGGTACATCAACAAACTTGATAGGACATATGTGTTTTCTCATGGTTAGAGTATGTACTAAATTATGTTGAATATGAAGGATGCATTCTTAAGATATAGCCTAATTACCAAAAATAATTAATTATGCAAATTATTCGTTAACGCTGTAAGGTACATCATCAAATTTTATAGGACAAATGTATGTTGTTATGTTTAACGAATATACTAAATTATATTGAAATTGAAGTATGCATTCTTAAGATATTGCTTAATTAGTTGATTTCATTAATATGCAAATTTCTCTAATTAAACATTAACAGATCTGGCTCAAAACCTAATCAGGTTTAGCCATTACCCTAAAGATTATATATGCCAAATTTCATTTTAATTGAGCCAGCCGATTTTTAGCAAATGATGACACAGGCACACACAGACAGACACACAGACAGACATTCCCCTTTTAATACCTTCCGTACCTTATCTGAAATTTGAAGTTTGCATTCTTAAGAAATAGCCTAATTACCGAAAATCATTAATTATGCAAATAAGTCATAAAATTAAAAACTATATCAACAAGCTTTAGAGGATGTGCGCTTTGTCATGGTTAATAAATGTGCCAAATTATATGGAATTTGAAACGTGCATCCCAAAGATATATCTTAATTACTGCAGATCATTAATTATTCAAATTACTCATTAAAAGTAAAGGCTATGTCACCAATCTTGTGCGCATCGTTATGGTTGGTATGTACACCAAATTCTATGAAATTTGAAGCTTGCATTCTTAAGAAAAAGCGGAATTACCGAACATCATTAATTATGCAAATTATTCATTGAAACTGTAATCTACATCAACAAACGTTATCAGACAGATGCGCTTAGTTGTGGTTAACTTATATACTTGTGTAGCCAATTTCATTATAATTGAGCCAGGCATTTGTAAGAAAATGATAACACAGGCAGACACACATACACACAGACGGACGGACGGACAGACAGACAGACAGACAGACAGACAGACAGACAGACAGACAGACAGACAGACAGATAGACAGATAGATAGATAGATAGATAGATAGATAGATAGATAGATAGATAGATAGATAGATAGATAGATAGATAGATAGATAGATAGATAGATAGATAGACAGACTCACACACAAACAAACCGCCATTTCAATACCTTCCCTTACGGGAGGTAAAAAATGAATGAAAAAAAGGTGTAAACTATGTGTGAAACAAACACAGTAGTTATGTAGTAGGGGCAGCTAGGGATTTACTAGTATTTGATTTACAACTTATGATCATAATTCACAATTATAAGAACATCATTGACATTTATTTCACGTTTCATCTCATCTAGTTCGTTTCCTTGTCTGTCGTCGGAAATTGAATTAACTGTCTGACATTGTGTTTAAATGTCGTCGTCAGAAGTTAAAGAATCTATGAAAAATGACCCGACTACAAAGTACGTACAATTGGGGATGTGAAGATATCATCTGGTACATGATTTGTGGTGGGAAATGAGGTTTTAGCATTACCAAACCAATCTTTGATCGGTCGTTCACAGATTCCGTTTAATGAAAGATGCAGAAGGGAGTAAATAACAAAGCCAGTCCTGAACAAATGGCATTTTTAACTTGAAGGTTGTAATTTCTTGTGAAAATTGTATGAACAGGAATTACAGTGGAAGCCAGCTATACAAACAAATCATCTTGCTGCTCGACATGAATTTCAATGTATATGTTGATGTACAGTGCTAGTGACAAAAAAATCCGGTATTTTCACTTTTGGCTATGCAATTGAGATCAAATATATCCTAAAGCAAAACTAATCCCTAATGAAAATAAGCAAATAAACGCATTTGTTTTTAAGCACATACACGTCTTTCAGGTTGTTACACACTTTTTGAACAATACAGATTGCTTAAAGTCTTCCGTTTTATCTAAGTAACCGATAAAACGGAAAATATTGTTTATGATAAATTATTTGTAACATAGCTTGGTATTTGATAGAATAGGCGGTCTATATTTTGTTTGCATATTATACTATTGGAAAGGCTTGTTCCATTTAAAGCCCTATTTTCACACAAACAATGGGTCAACTGTAGTAGTAGTCAGTCGGCGCTCATTCATTACCTACTGCGGACATGCAAATACATTGACCGTGATCATATTCAGGAAATGTAAAGAGGACTTCAAGCAATCTGTTATCCAATGACAGGATGTGTTATCAAACGGGCTGAACCCTACAGGTAAGGTACTCTATTTCCGTTTCCCCCTTAACCTACGTTCAAATTGGCTGTCAATATTGACATCATTGTTAAAGTCGAATTAGATGGACAGATGTATACGAGGTAACAGCAATATTGGAGGGGTCCATATCTTTTAAAGACATAAGGGGTGTTTTGGCTTAATAAGTAATTATGTGATTACGACTGTGACATAGATGTATGTATGTATGTATGTATGTATGTATGTATGTATGTATGTATGTATGTATGTATGACGTATATATAATTATACAGACACACACACACACACACACACACACACACACACACACATATATATATATATATATATATATATATATATATATATATATATATATATATATATATATATATATATATATATATATATATATATATATATATATATAGTAAATAGTATCAAACTCGTAGAATAGAGTGCTCGATGCTTGGGTAAGCAGGGCGGGAATAATCAAAGTAGGTTGGTTGGAACTTGAGGTGCTTGGTTGTAACTCCGAGTTTCACGCTCAATGCGTTCATCAGACAACTGATGAACGCATTGATGAACGCATTGAGCGTGAAACTCGGAGTTACAACCAAGCACCTCAAGTTCCAACCAACCTACTTTGATTATATATATATATATATATATATATATATATATATATATATATATATATATATATATATATATATATATATATACAAATTATGGTACGGAGCCGTTACTCAGAGTTTCACGCTTAAATGCGATCTTCAGACGACTAACGGAAATTCAAGTGATAGAATTCGAACTCGCAGAAGAACTGGTACCCGGATGTGATGCGCGTTGAGGAGTGACATGGTGGAATGATAGAATGTATTGGTTTTCATGGCGGCACTTTGAAATCAGTTCTGTTCGTTTATTGAGGAGCCCACATTTATTCGTACTGATGATAAACATCTTCTCCGTAAGACACAGGTTGCACCTTTTTGTTGCGTTAGAGTAGGCGGCCGCATGGCATTGATAGCCCAGTTGATGGAATACTGGTGGCCCGACTCCTTTATTTTCCAGACACACTTTGAAAGTTCAGTACAATTTCCATATTCTATCTGTGTAATTCTATCTGTGTTACACAGATAGAATTGACACCATCAAGAGACGGAGAAATAGGAAACGTAATGTCACCTGGTTTAATCCCACATACAGTCAAAACGTAAGCAGTAACGTCGGGAGAATTTTCCTCCACCTTCTTGGGCGTCACTTCCCTAAGGAGCACAAGTTACATAAAATTTTCAACAAGGGGAATGTGAAAGTGAGCTACAGTTGTATGAATAACATGGCTTCCATCATCAAAGCTCACAATAATATGATCCTTAAACGCGGAAACGAAGCTCCCATAGGGGCAACTGTCGTGATAAATCAACTTGCCCGCTTGATGGGAAATGCCAATCAGACAATATCGTCTACAGCGCCCAGGTCAAAATAAACAACAGAGATACCAAATCCTACATTGGCTCAACAGAAAACAGCTTCATAATGCGTTACGGCAACCACAAGTGTTCTTTCGCCAATAACAAATATTGAGAGCCGCGGGTTCCAATGGTTTTGATGCCTGCATTCGATGTCTACATGGGAGAATGTTTGATATACAAACTGTCGCAAGAAAATGTATTCATTCAATCTTGCTAACTTAAAGTGTAACAAGCGTAGATTCTTGTTGGTTTCTGCGTGTTTGTATCAAACAGAGCTAGTGAACACTAACATGAAACGGGTTGTAATTTCAATATGATACAAATAATAAGTATCCAGAACGATATTTGAACCGTGTTTAAAATACAACAATAAACAACACCGAGCAGTATTATATAGATAGTTATATTACATATGGAAGCATTTGCTTGAGGCGAATTATGTACAAATTTAGCTGAAGTCAATATTAAAATAGTGTTTTGTGTATGTGCTGATGCAGTAGTAAGAGTGATGTCAAACCCAACATGCATTACTAGATTGGTTGATAAATATAATATGATATTAATCAATATTTCATAGCTATCTTTATCAAACTACATGAGGCGCCATACTCAAATGTCTTCCTATTGTATACGGGTTCATATTTTTGTCATCCACAGGTTGAAACGTCTCCTCAAGACATTTCCTTTGATTCGATACAATTATGACGGAATCACATTGTGGTGTTTTCGTCGTGCAGCCTAGAAAAAGTACTTCGAGTGAATCACCGATAGGAGGTCGACTATATACATATTTAGTTCGTTGCTTATCTTCGTGTTAGTCATTTTCAAGGTGTTGCCAAAAACATTGCTGGTTTATAATGAACTCCAAGAAGCAAATATGTCATGAAATCTACAAGTAGTATAGTTAATATAAATCTAACTGAGGACACCACTCCATCACGCTATCATCAATACGGACTTCCAATAGTTTATATACCTTTTTTTAAATACTTCGAAACCGTTTGAGTTATCGATAGACCGTGCACTTAGAAGTACTCATGAGAATTATTTTAGATGCTGTTTCTGTTACCCTGTGGTCGTGAAGGGTCTGTTTCTTAAAGACTCTTCGAGGACAATTTACACTATTTCGTTGTTTGAGTTTAAAGCGAGGGATTAATATATTGCCACTATTTGGCAGGCTTTTCTTGCTTTGACATCGAATTCTGAAATCGATATTGTATCGACTACGTCGGAAGGGACTGTACTGCGTTTCAGTTGCTGACCTCTAACTTCGCTGTGTCTTTCAAAATTAATGGACACAGGTATTTTAATCTATCAAATTGATAACAAAACGTACGTCCTGTTTGCCCTTCATTTTGTAGTTGCATCCTAACTCGTACGGAAATCAAGGTATAGGCAAACTAAGACTGAATTTTGTTACATGTTAAGGCAAAATATAAAATCTGTCCGATACCCTCCTGACCATCCTTTAAGCTGCCGACCCAAAACATTCTTTTAACAAAACGATAAGAAATTATTTTGACCTTCATGTACGTCTGTTTTCTTTCCATAGTAATATCTGTCCATATTTCATCAAAACTAAAATCACAGAAGGGGTATTCTGACCGACATTTCGTTTGGTGTTAATTTCTTTTTAACAATTAAAAACATAAAATAAAATGAAATAAAATCCCGAACTACCTAGGATATCGGAAACACACATTTTTGTGGACATAATTTGATGTAATTACACTCATGGTAGGATGGCATCTCTATCAAGTTTTCATCCAAGTGGCCGCACACTCAACCCCAGTCAGTTTTTAAACTAATATAGGGTGATTTTATCTAGACACCAAAGCCACCGCTTTTACTCATTTTTGTGATGTATCACATGCAACAAAGTAATTTTGTTAGTTTGTGTCTACTTTAGTTTTATGATAGCACGCTTTCCATAGTAGTAGCATACAAATTTCTGATCTATTGTGCTAATACAGAGCTCCTTAGGCGATATGGCATGGTTTCCTTGAACCCAGGTCAAAATTCTAATTGTATAAAATAAGGGTTACTGTTTCGATGGGATGGGATTTCATTTTAATCTAAAGAATGAAGTTTGATTATCGAGTTTAACCGAAGTATTCTTCCTGGGTTTGAAGTATCGTATATTATATGTAAGATCATAATCAATGTATTACACGTTTTTTGTACAAAGCTCATCGACCTAAATTAAGTTCTTCCACAGGCAGTATTCAAAGCAATGATTAAAAAAATAAGGGAGCAATAAGCTTCTATAATCCCATCCTTTGGAAACATTAACTAATGCATTGATGAAAAATAGAGAGATTAATACGTTTTTATTATAATTTTGCTATTTTTCAAAGCCGCATAAAATGTTATAGCCTCCAATATCCATTTCTAACTCCAATCTTTTGAAATAATTTGTTTGTTTGCTCATCTATGTCACTGCTTTTCTGCATGCCTTTCTGCATGCATGCATGCATGCATGCATGCATATATGTATGTATGTATGTATGTATGTATGTATGTATGTATGTATGTATGTATGTATGAATGTACTACTATGTATGTATCTATCTACTATGTATGTATGTATGTATGTATGTATGTATGTATGTATGTATGTATGTATGTATCTATCTATCTATCTATCTATATATATCTACCTATCTATCTCTATCTATCTATCTATCTATCTATCTATCTATCTATCTATCTATCTATCTATCCATTCATCTATCTATCTTTCTATCTATCTATCTATCTATCTATCTATCCAAATGTTTATATCTATCTAGCTATCTATCTATCTATCTATCTATCTATATATGTATATATATATATATATATATATATATATATATATATATATCTACCCATCTATATATTTATCTATTTATCTAGCTAGCCATATATCTATATTTATATATAATATAGATATGGTTTCGCGGACTACAAATAGACTACCGGCTCGAATTTGTATTAGTCCGCGGAATCATACTCGGAGCATCATGACGTAAAACTAAGATTGATTTTGTGGAATTATATATATATAATTAAGACAATCCATATTGTTTCTACAATTTTGAATGATTGTTTATAGAATTTCTGCATACTGCATTGTTTCATCGCACTATAGTCTTCATCTTGTATAAAAAAATGGCGTCCGACGGCTATGCAAATTACGTAATCGCATGACCTTTGACGAGGTCAAGCTTATGTACAGATTATTGTGCTGTGGTTTCTCAACCAAAATTATCGGTTATAACCTTGCGATGTACATAAATTATGTGATATCAAACTTAGTTTTCAAATTAAAATATTCCCAAACCTACAATTACCGATCAAAGATATGAAATATATCCAACACGATAACGATGATATTAATCATATAACCCTGAATTATTCAGAGTTTAATTGGTATATTTTGATCATATTATATAGTATGACAATTGTAATAACCCCCAGGGTAAAAATAGTAATATAATCCTGAATTATTCAAATATAGCCTTTGATTATTATATTTTGACCCTATATATAGTATGGCAATTGTAATAATCCCGAGGTAATAATAGTCGTATTATTCTAAATTATTCAGGCTTTGATTATTATATTTTGATATATAGATAGTATGACAATTGCAATGATTATCAGAGAGATATCAATGTTAACCAGGAGTCATTTTCTAAAATTGATAAAGTTTCAACTTTGTTATCTGATATATGTCCATCTGTTGAAAACTGAAAATCTTTAGACTATGGTACAAATAGGTAGACAATCTATTAAGTGAAGTTTTATCGTTTACAGTGTCTAGGAATATGTATGCATCTTTTTATACGTTAAACGAAATTCATGCATATTAATAACCTACTTTGTATATTATTTAATGTTAAGAAGATACATACTTTATAGTTTATGTGAGAGATGCCAATTCTTAGTGGAATGTATGTACTAATTTATAACACATCATTTCCGGATTTGTTCAATTAGAAATTGGTGATTAAAATAAATGTATTTTTTGTTCTTGGACTCTTCCTCTGGTTCATAGAACCCTGGTTAGCTATTCATTAAATTTCATACATATAAATTGCCATCATGTGCATAATATTTGTCAAACTTTTTTTTTTTCCTGGTATTTATGGATCCGAAGTGTATCATTGAATGAACCAATACAATAAGCTGTGTGCTACACGTGTTAAATTTATAAGCGACACTTGAGCACAGGTGGCATTTTGATAAAATCGTTTTCTCAATTCGGTATCCTTTGAGAAGAGGACTTCATATCCGAGCAGAAGTCTGCAATCCTGCAACGCATACTTTTTTCTGTTGTAAAAAAAAGGGTTTCAGGTTACAACGTGAATTCGAAGGGAGAAGTAGTGTGTTCATGAGTTAATACCGGTTTACTGGTAGCCCTGTTAGTCGCAAAGGCGTAATATCTACAACCAAGCAAAACATTGGTTTTAAAGTGACATTATCGAAAATAAATGAATGGGGATTTTTTAATTCTATTAATAGCTACACATATTGTACATTAGTATCTGGGGCAATTTACAACATCCGTCTTTATAACTGCAGTAAAGATCGGTCAGTTAGTATAACTCAAAAAAATTGCTGATCACAAAAAATAACAGTTTACATGCATTATACCATGCACAAGCCAGGTTCAACAAACAAACAAAATGGGATATATACTCTGGTCGTTAGTACGTCACGACAACGTGTATCTACGTCATTGGTTTCGCCGTGTTCGAAATGAGTCAAAACATTCAAAATTACTTTCCCCCCCCCCCCCGACTTTTTTTTCATATTACTGCCGATGGTATAATTACATTATTCCCCAATAATTTTCTTCATTCAGCCGGAAAATACTCGTGACCTAAGGGTTGTCACTGCACGTCTAACGACTCATAGTGACAAGGACCCCTAGATAACTTGTACTTTCCTTGGCTAAACGAAGAAAGATGTTGGGGAATAATACAAATTATATCCTGTGTACATAATTATGAACACTATTCAGGAGTCACTTCGTAACAAAGAAAGTTGATTTATGGAAACGAAAACCATGCTGTAATATACACTCATTACGTGGTCTTGTTCGGGCACTAGTAGACGTTGTGTATTAAAATTGTTGCTACATAACAGCACTCATATGGTAACCGTGTTTTGTAACACATCACATTCACTGGCACATATTCTTTCTATAGTCAGAGCAAATATCCGTTAAGACTTTCGTACTACATGAATATTACCCTAGGGAAAATAGAATACAAACGGTGCCCCTATATGCAAATTTTAGGTCTCAATGGTTCAAAAGCCCACATCACGTGTTACTATCTAAGGTTCAAATAACATGTGTTATAATTTCTTATAGAGGAATGTCATATTCATTTACTTGCCTAAAATTCATACAACTTGCCGAAACCACAACATAATAAGACATCATATAAGGCATGGCTTATGTATTGAAGCAGAGACGCTGAAGAATATCCCATACGGACTTACTGACGATCCCACAATGTCACACAACCGCAATAAACTAACTTCGTTCGTTTAGGGGGAAAGGGTTCTGGCGTCATTGCGAGTGCTGAACTTCATTTTCGCATTTCGCAACTTTCACTTCCTTTTGTAATTACTACTGAAATGTTGATAAGTTGATAAATATTTACCTCTGATGTGAGATACATGTATGGTGCTGAGTTTCTGGTAGTATTTTAATGACTGTGTTTAATGTGTTTATAATCATGTTTTTACATTACATGGACCATACTGTTGTGACCACTACAGTTTTCATCTATGTTTAAATCATATATAAATACTTGAAGTCGCACTTGTGAGCATTCATTTGGGGGGGGGGGGGTTTGACCTAAACGATCAATGTTCATTTGTTGGGCTTCTGCGACATTGTGCGATCGTCCCTGAAGATGTGACATTTTCAGCATGCAGATTCCCAACTCAACTGACAATAATATATAAATAGATAAATGACGGCACAAGGAGCCTCAGATAAATATCAATAAACAAATTATCTAGGAGATCCAAAATATATCATAGAGTAAGAAAATAGACTACTTTGACCAATATATTTGCATTCTTATATAAACATGTATGTATGTATGTATGTATGTATGTATGTATGTATGTATGTATGTACGTATGTATGCAAATACTGTGTATGTGTGGGTGGGTGGGTGGGTGTATGTATGTATGAATGTATCACATGTGGAGGTGCAGCACTGAACACTATGGAACAAATTCTAAGATGTTTAACTAGACTAGATAAAGTTGGTTGTTATTTAGTAAGAGTACTAATAGTATAGGCCTATTACTTGATAATTTGCTGGGAACAGCACGGATTATATCCACTGAAGCGTTCAGTTACAGCTACAAAAAACCATCTTCAATCACAGAGATTTCGCATATATAAAAGGGCACGGGGGGCAACAGATTTTCAAACTCATGTATAAACAAAACAGCTCCCTTTATAATAGAGACATGATATCTTTTTTCAACATGTGACGATAAGAACAACCTACATTTGGCACCTCACTGTATTTTTAGTTGATGAATATGTTCTCGGGGGAGCTTTAAATCTAATTTTCAGTAAACCTGCCGAGAGATGATTGAATGTGAAATTCTATCATTGGATGATCCCTCTATTTCAATCCAGCTCCTTGTCCCTACTGTAGTGATCAAGACGGTAGAGGATCAAAGGACAGTTTGACTGTATTATCTAGAATATCCTTTGTATTTCCCTCCCTGGATTACCAAATCTTCCAATGTACACCTTCTATCAATGTCGTAAGTTCTTATCTAATCACCGTATACTATACAAGATGACGTCTTTACGTTCATGAGAACTTTGATAAAGTTTCTCCTTTCATCGCCGCTCATGAATGGAATCCAAATTCTCTTCATTTTCCCATCCAGCCTCAAATATGAGCCTTATCTTTTTTTAAATTGGGATCAGATTCATACTCGCAATTGTAATCGAGATATTGGAAAATACCTATTCTGTGTTCTGTCGGGTGAGAAAAATGAAAACGGGAAGTCATTATGAAGTAAGTGTAGTACCACTGTGAAGGAAGAGGGCATTACAACTTGCGTGAAATGCAACGCATTTGAAGACCACGTATCTTGTTTAGCTCTGAAAAGAGTGATGGATTTCACGAAATGTCAAAGCTTCGGAGATTTGAAATTTAAATGCGTTTTTCTGTTAATAGCGTGATCGATGACACTCTCTGCGCATTTCAACTCAACGTAGTTCTGCCTATGCCTTTCCTGCTAAAGCTATACTATACTATAATATAATAAAATAAATAAAGTTAGTAAGGGGACGTAATGTAATAGTTTGTCTGTTTGTGCATGACTGTATGTATGTATGTATGACTGTATGTATGTATGTATGTATGTATGTATGTATGTATGTATGTATGTGAGTGTTTCTGTCTGTGAACACGATATCTCACTTGCTACACATCTGCCATATGATAATGGTGATGACTGATTAGATGTTGGTAAACATTCAATGAACATTAATTAGTCACTATTGGTTATTAGTAGTAGTTAGCTTACATCATACGACGGCATACTTCAAATTCGATGTTGGTACATAAATGTATCATAACAAAGCCCATATGTCCTGTAAAGTTTGCTTTTAGCTTTATTGAGTAATTTGCATTATTAATGATTTTCAGTAATTAAGCCACCTCGAAAGAAGGCATCTATCAAACATTTATCATATCATGTCAACATATATCAACCATAATAAAGGACACGTGTACTATAAAGCTTGTTATCATAATCTCTTGATTTTTACAAATACTTTGCACAATTAATGGGTTTGATAGTTAGGCGATATCTTTAAAAAAAGAATGCATGTTTCAAATTTCATATAATATAATTTGGTAACATATATCAGCCATAATGAAGGGCACATATCCTATGAAATCTGCTGACATATCTTTTAGTTTCAATAAATCATTTGCATAAGTTAATGATATTCGGCAATTGGGCTGTATCTTAAGATAGTTTGATACATATATTAACCATAACAGTGCGCACATGTTCAATGAAGTTTGTTCACACGGCTCTTACTTTTAATGGGTGCTTTTTGAATAATTAATGATTTTCAGTAATTAGGCTATATTTAAGAATTCAAATTTCATATAATTTGATGTATATGAACCATAATAATGTGTACAGGTCCTATGAAGTTTGTTTACATCATTTTTAGGTTTAAATAATTATTTTTCTTTAATACATCATTCGGTTTAAATAATAATTTGCATACATTTAGGATTTTCAGCAATCAGGCTATATCTTTAGAATGCAAGCTTCATAATCATTCTATTTTCCAATTAAGGGGTATATGATGTATGATACCTGTAGCTTAGAATTTTGCATTTCAACAATGTGTGTTGGAACACTTATCTATTATTTGTACCCTTGCTGGAGGCGTTCAGTTTATATTTGGTTTATTTAGCGCTGTCCCACTCTCTTCTCGAAGCGCCTTACAATTATTACCCTGGCACAGACCTATAGTGGCACAACAGCCTTTATACTTTTTCAACTCTCTAGAGGGCACAAATGAATCCCAGCCTCTGTAAGCGCAAAGTAATAAGGTATTTATATTGTAATCTATCCTCCTACAGGTCCCCAATTATATACCAAGATTTAAATGATCGTAAAGTTTTGCCTATGGACTTTAGCCATTCCGTAAGAAAATGACAAAAAAACAACAACGAAGATATTTGTTAAAACCATACAGCAAATTCATTGTATGCGTGCAACAATAGTGATAAGCAGATCGAGCAGTTAATGCATATAAATCGATCAATTTGCATAACACGATTCATTTGCATAATAACGCAGTATGGAATATTTTATGTGTCGATGTATTCAATTTTTCTTCATACAAAATTTGGAGAACTCTATTTATATTTAGCCTAGAACATTTTGTATATGATTCGTGGGGAATTAAATTTCAAAATAACAATACAGACAACAGGAATAATATATTCGTGAAAAGGTTACTTAGGCCTCCCAAAAATGCTCAATTTTAGAATGCGTGGTGTAGGTAGATTTTTTATTATATTTTTTATGTATATATTTTTTGCATATGTCAGTGGCTAGTTCAGGTAGTTATTTTTTCCGTTGTTTTCCATATGGTCTCTGTATTTTTGAGTTTTTTCTCATCAGATGTACAGCCATTACAGATTGGAAGAACAGTTTTATACTGTCTTTTGAAGTTGATGTCAGTTTACTCATCCATTATTTCTTGCAAGACTTCACAATTTTTGCGATTTTTTTTCTCGAATACGTACAAAAAATGTTTAGGGTCGACATGAAAAACTGGATGGGGTCGGGTAACCGGAACAAACAATTTTGTCTTGGGCCTTACGGTATGGCGAACCTGTACTATATTTGATTTTAAGCCTTAGTATTCACATTCACGTGGCACACGTTGAGATCTTAATCATTTTTACTCAGATGGTTTACTGAAAATTACTTCTTTTATTTATTGCTTAATTCAGGCTCCAGGCCCATATGAAAGGGGGAAATGTAATAAAGAATACAAAAATCTAATATAAAATTCACTACATTGTCTGTACAAGGTTAGCATACGCGCATAAATAAGTACATTTGTTCTGTTTTCAACTCTCCTAACAAAATTATACAATGTTTTCGCATAAGTTCACCAAAAGACAGAACTGAATATAATAACATCGTACTAACGCAACAATATCTGGAAAATTACCCTTCTAACGTCTTACGCAATTATTGTACGCGGCATAGGATTTGTTACCTGTATTTTTTTCTAAAATTCGCACACAAGAATGACTACAGTACGAATTAGAACAAAAAATTACCACGCATATATAGCAGACGCATTTGTCTCGTCATGTCCTTATGTTCACATAATAATTATGAGTTGCTGAAGTTGTGATTACTCAGTGAAAATGGTAACGTTTTTCAACCTATTGACCTAAAGACTTCCCATTAAATGTCTTTTAATACGTGGTTAAAATGTAGCGTTTTTGCAAATTTACCTAACTTAGCTTCTTACAAATGTCAAAAGTACACAACCTAAATCTGTATCCGTAGTTTAATGCGCAAAGAATGATGTGAACGTAACAAGTCTACAAAGTAACTTTTATTAAAGGGGTTTAACGCTGATGTTAAAATCACCACCTGGTCCACTCTTTAGAGGTGAAATGATCGAAAAAATAAAATCGAAATAATCTGTAAAATGCCATTAAATACCACTATAGTACTTTGTTATGACTACTAATGGTTATAACATTTAAGACGTTATGTAAAAAATAGTCCTATTACCAAGGATATTTATTAGCGATGTAAGTCTCAACATTCGGAAAAGTAGACAGACAGACAGACAGACAGACAGACAGACAGACAGACAGACAGACAGGCAGACAGGCAGACAGATGAATAGGTAGATATATTGGTTGATAAGAAGGTAGGTAAGTAGGTGGATAGGTGGGTGGATAGGTGGGTGGATGGGGGTTGGCAGATTTTAAGTCGTATTTTATGATGAACCAGCGGGCTTGTCTGCCTAGTGCTCGGAAAACATTTTGATCCGTTCCTCAAAATACTAGTAATATGGGCTTGGTGTACAGATACAAATTTAGTAAGGAAGATACTTGATAGAAATAAATGTATCTAGAAATAAATGTCACCTGTTGGTCTTGATATATTGGACATAGTATGCAGAAGTGAAAGTCGACCTGTATTTATTACTCATACAAAATAGAACTACCCACAAACGATTACTGCATGATCCCTATTAGCTTCTCTTCGCGGACAACCATGTAGATGATCTTAAACGATACGAACATAGAGTGACAAATTATTTCAGCAAGAAACGGTCATTAAAATCTAACGATGCCATTACAAATACTTCGGGGTTTTTTTGTTCAAACATCTATCGGAGTTTTCATCGCTATCATCAACGGAATGGAAGTTGGAGTTGGAGTTGGAGTTGGAGTGAATTATATATGCTGCGAAGCAGATGCGACACTTATCATGGAAACATTAACCTGTACCTAATATTTGAATTACATCGCAAATTGTGAATAACATGGTGTTATCTAATCTGTATTAATCGACGAATCACACAAATCAATGTTACTTTATTGCTCAGGGTCTGTTAACAAAACCTTAAAATACTGTACTTAGTCGGTCTCTTGTGCCTCTTTTAGAGCTTACCTTTTTTAACGTTTTTATGCCGACCACTGTTAATCAACCTCATAAGTGTTTCTAAATCATAGTGAAAGTGTTATATTCAATCTTTCGCCTCATCATCAATACTAGAAGTCTAATTTTCGGGACTCAGGTGTCAGCAACTGCACCTCATTTGCAGCATGCATTTATTTGTTTGTAGGGAAAGGTCAACTGACTAGCGGCTGTCAGTTGAAAATGAGAAACATCATCGAAATCTGTGAAAAAAATTACCGACTCGAGTATTTGATCGATGAGCCAAGGAAATTGAAAATCAATGCTTTCAATATGGAGGGAATGTTAGGCGTCCAAGGTATCACATTGTGGCTCATGATGACTCATTAACTTCGACGAATAGATCTGATATGACACTTGTCGAAATTGCGGAATTGTAGCCGGCAACAGCACATTACCCTCATTTTTGCTATTACCGTTTCGTCTAAATCACGATCATGATGGTCGGTAAAGGGACGGATGTTATATAAAGAAGCGCACTTCAACATAACCCGTCGTCCAATCAAATTTTCCGTAACATTTTCCACTTTCACAATGTACAAGGTTTTTGCATTCTTTTTTCGTATTCTCTTTTTCTATTTTTTTTAACCAGTTTCATATCATTTTAGTCAGAAAGTAATATTGCAATTGATAGTAAACATCTGATTAGAGCGATTTGAAGTTGGTGGTCATATGCAACATATTCAAAGAACTGAGACGAGAAAGGTATTCAGATTTACATATAGATAACTGCCGTACCTGTAAAGGGAGGGGGCGCACAGTGGCGCCAAAGGAGGCGGTATTATACGCTATCAGATGTACCTTCAGAGAAAACGACCATTGCCAATAACATTTGCGAGGCGGCAGTGTCTCAAACATTAATCATTTGTGATTCCTCTTGCGTAAGCGGAGACTATGATGAATAATTGCGAGTACATGTATAGTCATTATAACGGGTCATCTATATGTTGTCATGTGAGAAATTTGAAAACAGTTGTTTCTTGGACAAAGTCCAAAACAGAGTCGTATATAATAATCAATTCTGACTTTCAGTATCTAAAACATTTATAACTTTGTTTATATTCTTGGATACATCGAAATTTAAAAACACTTGTTAGGTTTAATGGCAAATATATAGTTTTCTATTTAAAAAATCAGTTTACTTAATAATACATGTATTACTACATTAGACGATCGTGTTCTATATAAATCACACTCTTTCTTTCTTATTTCCTTTTTTTAAGAATTTGTGTCATCCATTCCATTTCAAGGGGAAAACCCAAGATTAGGCTATGATATATACCTTAGTAAAGTTGTTAAAAACACGCTCTACATAGCGAAAATATGTCATATCCTATTCACTATAATCCTAACTGAATTTGATATAATCGTGTTCTTTCTGATTGGGTCTTGCCCCGACTACTATTCAAGAAAGTGTTAAGAAATTGCAAGCTTTCCGACGAGAAGATTCAATGTGAAGTGTTAGACTAGCGGAGATCACTTGCTCGGTGTACCATTCTTCGCATATACATTTTAGTATTTGATGAATTGAAAATTGTAGTAAGAAAAAGTATGTTGTCTCTGCTTATTTTTAACTTACTGACAATTTGACTGGAGGGAATAAAAAAAATATTACTTACCTTTGTGTTAATTTGCCAATGTTACGCTTGATTCAGATGGTGTATTTACCCTGTGTCCTAGGTAATCTTCCTTTTATGGCTTTTTGTCAACGGCAAAAACCTGGCTAAGCCTTGTGGTATTCGTTAGTGGACAGCGGGTCTGATGTTCAACGTCTCAGATAGCCAATGTGTATTCTGTGGAGCTACAGCCTCCTTTTTAATAGCATCTAATTATCATGCAAGGCTACAGTGCATCGTTGCCATGCCAACAAGTCACTCTACGCCTTCCTCTCTGTCGACGTAAGAGAGTACGAAGCTTTGAATGTAGAAATATCATAATCAACCCGACAGCCTGATTCACCAAGGGGACACTTTTTAAAAATGTTCCACCTATTTATCGCCTATACGTAATAACGAATCTTCAGGGATACTAAAATCTGAGTTAAAAAAGATAAGGTTAAACGCCCTTCTGATTTCCATTGAGAAACAAGGGCTTGTTGATTGATCAGTATGAATTATTTATGTAACCAACAAATATGAGAAAATAAAGTACCGTCGCCTGTTACCCACTCTTTGATACGTTCTATTATAACTAGTACACACGCTATGAAATCTAGAAATGTATGTTCCCAGTATTAAACCTGCACTAGCTTCAATACTGTTTTCTTCAAATACCTAAAGATATATTCACTGAAAATTGGTCAATTATTTATAATTAGACATCAAACACGTTAAGCTGTGGTTCATAAGCAGTACTAGAATGCAGTACACGTTGAAATCGTGAGATCCGTTGTGGGCACTGATTTTTGGGTGCGGACACAAAAATCAATTTTTAATGTATTGTGTATGCGGCTACAAATGTATGTTTATCCACAGGTGATGCAATACATGCACGTTGTACGATATTACGAGTAAGTTCTTGTCCCTAAAAAATATTTTCCCAAAAAACATTCCAGATGCAGCTTTTAACACGTTTATGCGATATAAAACTTTCTCTCTGAATAAACTGTGACTTCGAATGTTACGCAGACTTGCGAGTTTAATTATATGTATATGGCTGTTGTGTGTGGGTCTCTGCGGTATTAACAATATTCATTTGATACATGTCTGTCATGTCCGTGGGGATACAAATCTCGTTTAACACTATGTAGAGAAATCAATTTTCAGCGTGTACTGTAACGAGACAGTGACATGCATGACAGTTATATAAGAACACGTCGTATCAAGACAATTCCAGCGAACAACCAGAAGTCTCATTATCATTGCTTACGTAAGGGAGTATACTTGTGTATACATCGCAAACAACTTTATTTCAATGAAAACGTTGTGCACACAAATATGATAAACTATTTATAGCAATAGACATGTCATGGGTATCTTGTAACCCTAACGCGGAAAATGCATGATTAGTAAATTACATATTCATGAAAAAAATGAAAACATACTTATCCTGTACATAGAAAGTTCAAAGAGGTTGATTAGGCAAAAATGGAAAAAAAATGTTTGTTTTCGATAACTTTACTTTGGGATTTTATTTTATTGTTTTTTATCACTTTTCTTAATTACTTCGACCCACAGACAAGATACTCGTTAGTCACAATACTTACCATAACAATTAATGAGGTGTAAAAAAGGTACACATATACAATTACATGTATGTGATTCAGAAATAGACAAACACACTATGCAGACTGTGCTGTTATATGCTATGTTATGTGTGATATGTTATATGTTATGTTATGTGTGCTATGTTATATGCTATGTTATGCTATGTTATATGCTGAAATGACATCATTTCTCCCTTGAATGTGATTTTTTTTTAAACAACTAACCAAGTATACCTTGGCAAAGGAATCTACAGGGAAATAGACGTAATTTGTCATAATTTTACCTTTTTGCATATAAATGTTTAGGGTCGGCGGCTGAAACTAGGGTATTGGATATATTCTTCACTTACAATTAACATTTTCGGCATAATCAAAATATGTGTGTAACTAATTTTAGCTAATTATTCGGTAACTGTACGTATCGCAAAATATAATTTAAAATGTCAAAAATTGGATATTATGCCGAACAGGAAACAGCTGGAAATGTTTGGATTGCATTCATTGAATTGTCTTCCGAGATATGCCTACGACCCATAATTTCATGTCCTTGAGAAATGATGTCCTAATTGTGTTTTTGATTGATCGGGAAAATGGATATTATATTTAACAGGGCAACTTTACGTATAAGGCAGTATCCATAAGCCATTTGCTTGAAGATACTCATGCAATAATAAACCGTTTTCGTGGATTTTCCCAACAAACGCTACAATTAGTCGAAATTGAATCAAGTTACCATCTCTGAATACACTGTTGCCTGCACTGTAACTATTTTTTGAATGTGCAGAGACGTTTGATCACTTAGGAAGGTTCAGTTGCTCACTGTATACTACCTCACACACACACACAAGCGCACGTGTTCACACACACATCCTCACACACACACACACACACACAAACAAACAAACATCCTCACACACATCCTCACACAAACACACACACACTCACAACAGGCACATACACTCTATCGTTTGAACCACACATAACAATTAGCCATAGTAATATCATCAATATATATCATATATTAATCTCTAAATATGTATATGTTATTTGCCAAATACTGTTCCATATCTTGCTGCGAGAGGTAATTTTTCCGGTAATAACGGAGAGCCGGAGGCGAGCCGTTATACCGGAAAAATTAACTCGAGCAGCAAGATGTGGAACAGTATTTGGCAAATAACATACTTATACGTCACCTGCGACGATGAATTAATTTTTGAATGTCTAAAAATGCTGTTTCATTTTAAATAAAATCACTTCCGCGTTATACTGTTGAGCGTAGTATCATCCACCACTCCGATAACTGCAATGCGGTTGTTTACGCGTCAGCCTTAACTTTATCATCCAATCAGAGTGCGCGTTTGCTCAGTAGTATGACGTATTGTTTACTATTTGCATATCACTCAGCGATATATTCAAACTTATAACCATCAGCTGAAAAATGAGTGCGTCTTTGTTTTGCGTACCGTATTCCATTAAATGTACAAAAATGTTCGTGATATGCTTTCTTGTTCTAGTTAGGCAAAAACTGCACCCTCTGTGGTGGTAATTTTCATATCCTTCATAAATTTAGGAATTCATGTTTACGATCGCGTGACGACCGCGAGTTCGCCATCACTGGACTTTCGCCGTTCTGTGTGAAATGTTTGGCTTTTTCCCTGTAACATGAAAAGTACAGTTCAAAGACTTGTTACAATTTATACAACGGTGATATTTTGTTCGGTTGACAACAAATTTGGCATTGGAAATGCTGGTTATAGCTGTATTTCTAGTTGTCTGCTAGATTTGTTTACAAGGGGACGTGCAGTGATCACGTGATACAACAAGCAAAAATACGGCTGTTGGTGAAAAATACGCCTGTGTATCTGCAGGGCTCTCGACCAATCAGAATGCGAGATTGGTGACAGGTGACGTATAAAGACGTTTACGCGTGGGGTTTTTGGTAGTTCAATTCGATTCTTTGTGATCTCAACCCACACTAGTACTGTCAATGTAGTATAGTACAGAAGAAATAAAAACAGTGATTAAAATGCAAACAGTACAAGTGACAGATTAGATATATTTGCTGTGGATGAACATGTATATATTCACATTATTACATTGTTCAACGACTATGTTCGCTGGAGGGTGCAGCACGTAGACGGTTTTTTTTCTTTAGAACACAGCTAGATCTAGATAATTGCCCTCAATTACTTTGTAATAATTTTTTAGTGAATAAATACATACAATTGAAATATAAATATTTCATCTCTGATAAACACTTATCTTTGAGAATAGTCTCATTGTCTGGCTTTCATACTATTCAATCTATTTATAGATTCTTTCATTCGGTTAACTTGTCCTATTTATGTCAGTACCTAAATTAAAGCGGCCATAATGATGAGGAGTGAGTATTTATTTTGGATTTTTAATTTACAAAACAATTTTATCATGGCTTCCTACATTAAAAATCAATGTGAAACTACATTGACAAAATTTGTATTTGTAACTAAATACAGAGCAAAAAGCTATAAAAATAATTATGTAAAAATTTTGTGTATTGTACGTATAATAAAAACATTTTACATAAATTATGTATTATGCTTTTGGCATTTATTGAGTTACAAACGAGGACTTTGTCTATATTATGTCTGATTGATTTTTCAAATCAATACCCAATCCTCATCCATATGGTCACTTTAAACCAATCTACATTTTTATAAAAAGTTCTGCGTACAAAAGGAGCCTTTAGTAATACAAGAGGGGGAGGGCTGGGGGAAATCAAGCTCGGTCTGTGGCATAAATGTGACCCTCCCCCTAGTCTGTTAATGTTGTGCTAAAAATAAAAAGTGACCCTCCCTCATTTTTCTTTCTCTACAATATGACCCGCCCCTGTTCAAATATTTAAAGTAAAAAAAAAATGAATAAATAAATAAATAAATAAATCAAAGCCTGTGGGACGGCGTCAGGACCGAGGTCAACATCCCCACTCCACCTCACTTTCTCCAATATCTTGCCACGTTGTTCCCGCTTTTATACTACTGTTAGACTCGGTTCTCCTCACACTGCTGTACGTGTTATTAAAAGAGCATTACCGTAATGGTTAGACATGTTTTGATTTCTGACAGTCACAATTTACAAGGAACATTACAAAGGTTTATTTCATCATACTATTGCCAATAAATATTCAAAATTGGTATTCCTTTTTCATAAATCTTTCAAAATCAATTTGATGTAAGAAATTAGCGTTTGAACTGTAGTTATTTTGTATCATGGTCATTTTGTTTATCCCAGACGTTGTTTTGTGGACGTGGAAATAATAGTGGAGGACATACTCTAATGGAGGGCATGTACCCTTAGTAGACCAATACCAGAATATAGATTTGTATAAGTATTGACAATGCACCCAATTACGGGATGAAATCAATTAGGGCTAAGACAGACGGACAGACAGGCAGGTGGGAAGACAGACAGACAGACAGACAGACAGACAGACAGACAGACAGACAGACAGACAAACACACACACACACACGGACGGACGGACGTGCGGGCGAGCGGGCGGGCAGGCAGACAGACAGACAGACAGACAGACAGACACTCATACAAACAGACATGCAAACAGGCACATAGTATATAGATACATACTCGTAGTCAATGATCCGACATCTCGTCATATCATGACAATATTTCAGTATCAGTATATCAGTAACCCATTTTCTTTTGCAATAGGTAATTACGGTTCATTTCCCTTATTCCATTTTATTTCACATAAATTATGAAATTACAACGTGCCTGATGTTCACATGTTTTACTACACTATGGAAACTGAAATTCAAAGCCAAATATGATGATGAAATATACTAAATGGCAATGAAGGCCTATTTTCAATGATTGAGTATGTAATGAGGAAGGACATTGAGAATGAAATCAAAAGGTGGAGAATGTCAGGGATTTAAAACACGTACAGCATTATGATGTATTTGAAACATTCCTTCTTTCATATCCATACATTAACCACGACGACGATGATGGTGGTGGTGGTGGTGGTGGTGGTGGTGGTTGTGGTGGTGGTGGTGTGGAGTAAGGTCAGTAGGATTTTATGGAGAGAGAGAAAAAAGAGAGACAGATGAATTTAAGACAATGTTTTAAACCTCATTAATCAATCCATATAAAAATATATTTGTCAAAAAAAGAATAACAACACAACAATATTAAAACTCGAGTTCACTTATTTGAGTGCTTACCTTATCTAGAGGGTAAGCAGTTCTCTTCATAAGACAGTTACTGTATACAAAACCAAAACAATAGTGGTGGCAGATAGAGGTTGAGAGCAGCGATAGAAATATAGAGAGAGGGACAAAAGAGACAAACATATGGTATATGTAGGTACGAAATGTTAAGACGTACTTTCAGAGTAAATGTCCATGGGAGTACAAATATATCATACATAACAGGAGTTAACGGCTACAGAGAAGAAATTCCAGGAATTCTACATATCTCCATCATTACTATGATAATCAATTCTACTCAACTTCATAGATTTCAGAATATGTCTTATTTGTCTACGATATTATGATAGATACAGCAAAAAGGCTCTAGGGCTATTCTGTTAAATCTTACTAGTATTGATCGAAATATGGATTTTACTGTCAGTAACAGATTTTAGAGCCAAGAGGTCAACAAGGTTTAATACCGATATCTTGTAATCGGAACTGTTAAATATTGTACTCCGTTTGATGTCCCTATGCAATTGTACTCAGAGGTAAAGTAACTGTGAGTGTCTTTACTAATCTTTAGTCCCAGTTAACCACACTGTATAATTAGGAACCTGGTAGGATAGCGGTTGCAATGTAAATACTTTAATCCTGTGCGCTTACAGAGGCTGCGGTGGATCGTATATATGTCCTCCATGGATTTGAGGAAGTGTGAAGAGCCATTGTGCCGTTTAAATTCGTGCAAGGGGTAATGATTGCAAAATGCCTTGGGTGAATTTGGGAAAGCGCTGTGTAAAAGCTGAGAGCACAATTACTATTATTAAAACAGACCATGGTTATATATACCATTAAATTTGAACGTAATTATAGGAGAACGTAACCGTGGACAAAAATAGATTCAGATTACTTCCAAAGGGGTGCATTCCTCAATTGAACGTTTTCCAGCGATATTTTTCATTCGTGTGGAGAATTGCTTGTGGTATTCCTTTCATTAGAACATAATCATTTCTACTAGCCTAGAGATCTGAAACATTGCATCTATGCAAATCAAAGAAACGAATCTGTGACGTTTACATGTGTTGTAGAATGCAACACAATTAATCATTGACATCAGGATCACGGAGAAACAAAATTCTTATTATGAACTCCACTCTACAAGGCGACTCTATACTTACTTCAAGGTACAATTCCGAAGTTTTTTCTGTTCTGTATTTCACTAGTACAATTTATCGGGAGCACTATAGATTCCTTGCAATACAAGGACGACATTGTAAAAGCTTTGACCAACTGGAAAAAAACACGCCTACGTTACCGTGTTGTCTCCAATAGCCACATAATGTATTTGTGCAGAAAAGACAAATAAAACATCATTGTATGAGTTGAGATCCCGATAAACAGAATACGTAAATCACTATAGGTCACCCCCATAGCAAGTCGAGAAGTGTCCACGTACATCGTGGATCCCTACCCACGCATTGTCTGTTGCTTTTGAAAGCATAGTTTGTTGTGTAACAGTACAATGTAAGGTTTACATGATAAATGCGTTTTAATCCACCAACCAAGATAACTACTGAGTTATCGTAGACAATGTATATTTCAAAGGCTATCCGAGTTGTAATCAAGGCCTACGGTCACTTTATCACTGTCTGCTTGGAAGTTAGTATTCATATAATAAAATCAGACGGGAAAGAGAGAGAGAGAGAGAGAGAGAGAGAGAGAGAGAGAGAGAGAGAGAGAGAGAGAGAGAGAGAGAGAGAGAGAGAGAGAGAGAGAGAGAGAGGGGGGAAGTGAAACAGAAAGACAGACAGATAGATAGACAGACAGACAGACAGACAGACAGATAGATAAAGAAAATAGACAGACAGACAGACAGACAGACAGACAGACAGACAGACAGACAGACAGACAGACAGACAGACAGACAGACAGACAGACACAGACAGAGCTAGAGACAGATACGGGATATATATATATATCCTGTATCTATATATATATATATATATATATATATATATATATATATATATATATATATATATATATATATATATATATATATATATATATATATATATATATATATATATATATATATATATATATAGTTTTGGTAGTACTGGAACTCTTTCTTGGGTGTAACTCGGAGTTTCACGCATATTGCGTGAAACTCCGAGTTACACCCAAGAAAGAGTTCCAGTACTACCAAAACTATTACGCTCTGCCACTGCGGTATAGAGCACTGTCTTATAGCAGATTGATACTCACCGAGTTATATATATATATATATATATATATATAACTCGGTGAGTATCAATCTGCTAAGACAGTGCTCTATACCGCAGTGGCAGAGCGTAATAGTTTTTAAACTATATATATATATATATATTTCTGAATTTCTGTATACGTGGTAAAGAAATGGGGGAAAAGATTATTCCAGTGGGAAGCGGAGAACAAGTGTACGTTGATGAAATAGGATGTTTTTTCTATGATTGGTGCTAATGCAGTTAATAATGAACAATAACAGAATGACAGGAACGTACAGTGAATAATGTCAACATATAAATACTTCATACTACGGAGATAAGGATAATAAACGATGTTTTGACGTATGGGTTGTAGTGGAGGTAATCATTTACAATTAACCTTTCGATGTAGGAAGGTAACTTTTTTAATTATTAATTCGGAAATATGTCGTTATAGTTATTTTTAGAGGAGAAAGGGTTATCAACGCCGTGAGAATTTAAATGTACGAAGCAAAAGGTCATGAGATGTCAGCCTGTCAAGTACCATATTTGGCTGTCATGGATATTAGCATTTAAATATATCATTGTTGTAAATTCCAGTCCTTTAAGTTATTTCCAAAGGGGATAAATGCAGCTCTAGTTCAATTACACGTTAGGGACATTTGTGCTAGCCTTTGTCATTCATTGGTAAAACGACTTACAAGCGAAGATGTGTTTCGGAGATAATCACTTTAGTATATTAGCTAATTTGATACTTGATACATTTCTATGGCTGTGAAACAGAGTAGTTTCCAAATACTGAATTATCTTACAAATCATCTTGACAGTCACTACTGATGACATCACTACATGCTTGAATTCCATCCCTACAACTGAAATATTCACGTTAGATACATCCTAATTGTACAAATATGATTTAGAAGAGTTCACATTTAATTCACGAAATATTTTCTCGTTTAACGGCATTTGTTGTCCCTGTTGTGACGCACGTACTGCCTCTTTGTATATGCTAATTTGCATACAAACCAGCAAACGTAGAAAATGAATTCGGCAACATAGTGTACAATGTACAAAATAAAATAATGTACCGCTTAATAAGTCGGCAAACGCAAATATTAACTATTTATACTATTCAGAATTTGCCAACCTTGGCCAATTTGTAGGGTTGTTTTCAAAATATCAATTGTGAAGAAACAACAGACAGACAGACAGACAGACAGACAGACAGAGTAATTCTATCAATCATACAGTCGAGACCTTAGAGTGAATTTGAAGTGTTTATATCGATGCCTGGACGAAGTATCAGTCTTTCAATAAATACAAATAGCCTGACAAGTCTAAATTTGTACATCTAATTAGAGAGAGTATTAATCTAAGTTTACAATTAGGTGTGAATGACGCATGTGCGTTTAGAATATGGACAATCGATATCCTTACACATCTGTATACTTATCCATATCTATGACATAAGTGCTATTTGATTGTCATATTATTTCTACTAGATTTTAAGGTCACCTTGCTGGTAGAATTTTACTTAATTCTATATATTCACTCAGCGGTTCTCCTAAGGCTGGAATCAGAATGTACGGCGGGGGGGGAAGAGAATTTTTTTTTTGGGGGGGGGGGGGGGCATGAAAATATTGAGGGACATGGACATTCTGATGGTCTGAAAGGGGGACCCCGAAATATTTTGTTCATGATTTGAACCAAATGAAACCTCAGGAGCGGTCGTTTACCGAGTAAATTAAGAAATTTCTCAGGGCTTTGCCGCATACTTGCTCAAACCTATATGCAGTGATGAGTTGGGTGACAGCTATGTATTTGTATATGCCTTCCCCTGTCTGTCTGTCTGTCTGTCTGTCTGTCTGTCTGTCTGTCTGTCTGTCTTTCTCTAGTCTGTATCTAGTCTCTGTCTCTGTCTCAGTCTCTCTCTCTCGCTCTCTCTAGTCTAGAATTCTAAACTGGTACAGTATTACGTATGAAAAACTTCATTACTATTAGTAATCTCTGTAGAGATTTTTTTGAACAATCAAACCTCAAGAGCAGTTGTTTACCTCATACTTTGCAAAACTATACACTTCATTTACCTACCATACATTTAATTATGAATCAGTCAATAGCCAAGCAAATGTGTGTGTCTGCCAAAATATCTCTGAATAGAGAAAAGTTAAAGTGTGGGTAATATAGCCATTCAGTTGTATACTATTGTATTGTATTGACTTGTTAAATTGGGGTATTGAAGACAATTTTCAAGTACTCTGGCTTTCGATATTGTGTATAGTTTGAAATTGTATGCCTTTAAATGGCCTCCTAAGTGTCCTTATTTTTCAAAATGTTCTTACTGACACCCTCTCCCACACCCTCTCCACTAGCTATCATGGGGGATGCTGTTTCTGCCCAGAATCACGATTGAAAGATAAAACCCTGCTGACTAAGTATCTCAAAGTACAGCCAATGTGAGACCTTTTTGAACTTCATTGACGGCTGTAATAAAAACAATACAGGAAGGGCGTCCTCTAGGGTTGAAATTCACCACCTTTACGACCTCTGTGTACTCATCACATCCAGGTGTTCCTAGAGGCATGCGAAGTATTCAATTCGAACGAAAATTTTAATTTCTCCCTTTGGAAGCAAAATTAATATTTACACAAATCTTTTATGTTTGGAGGAGATATCTCGGCAATTATGAACACAAAAGTAGAACGACCTGTTTACAATTAAATATAAATTTATTCAAAACCTGACATACTAGTCCATAGTCACTAAACGGTCATGAAAGCCATATATATTCCATATATCAGTTCTCAGCATAAGTCTACTTAGTTGGTCCTTGTCTCATACGAATTTTTAAACAAAAAAAAGTTTCATTTTTACCTCCCGCAAGGAAAGGTTATGTTATGCCTTTGTCTTTCTGTGGACATAATATCTCAAAAACTATTGTACTTTTCTAATAAAACTGCCAGAGGCTAAACACAAGAACTAATTAGATTTTTGAAACATCCAATGAAAGTTAAGTAGTCATTTGCACAATTAATGCCTTTAGTAATTAGACCATAGCTTAAGAATGCAAACTTGAAATTCAATATAATTTGGTATATACATTAAGCATAAATATTAGTGCATCTCTGCTGTAAATTTTGTTGATGGTACCTTACAGTTTTAATGAATAATTTGCATAATGAATGAGCGTGATAATTAGGCTATATCTTAAGAATTCAAGCTTCAAATTCCATATAATTTGGCTGATACATCAACTATACAACACACACATATCCTTTAAAGCATGTTTGTATATTTTTTAGTTTTAATGATTAATTGCATAATTAATTATTTTCGGTAATTAGGATATATCTTAAGAATGTATACTTAAAATTCAATTTAATTTGGTTCATTAAGCATAACATAATGCATTTTGATGTAGCTTTATAGTTTTAATGAAAAATTTGCATAATTAATAATTGTCAGTATTTAAGTTACATGTAGAGAATGCATACTTCAAATTCTGCAAATTGTGGTACATAAGCACGTAAGTCTATTGATATAGTACCTAGTTTTAATGAGTAATTCGAATAATTAATGGGCTTTGATGATTGGGTTATATATTACGAATGCAATTTGGACATTCAATATATTTGGTACAGATAATTAATTGGGCTACATTAATTGATAAGAATGCATTCCAACGATGTGTGTGGGAGCAAAAACCCATGGGTTACCCTCACGGGAGGCATTCAGTTTAAATCTCGTTATTATTCGATTTCTAGATATCCTGTTAACAAACGAATAGACAACAGATATAATTGTGTTACCCATTTCAGAAGTATACTGGAATACGACTCAAGTATTGGTCCCCTTGGCAAAACAAACCACAGGCTGGCATTGAAAGGGTTCAGGAAGAATTCATTAAATTTCTTTTGTTACAAAACCGGGGTCATTTTTATTCGTCATAATTATGCAACTGTATACGAATTTTTCGATTTGCCCATCCTCCCTCTCAGCGGAGGATGTTTTTAGACATGGTATTCTGACACAAGTATTTAAATAATTTTGTGATAGTCCGTATATTCTCTAAAAGTTACGTTTTAATGTTCCACAGAGGAAATCTAGCTACTTTACTTGTTTTTAGACTTGATGCCAGAAGAATTGACGTTTTTGAACACTGTGCCACTAAGAGATGCATGACAACTTAGAATGATCTTTGTTGTGGTATTTGACTTTAACGTATCTCTCCAAAAATTAAAATTCAATTTTGCGAGATTGTCATCTCAAGTCCACCTGGCAAGATTGATTTTATATATTTACCTTGTAATATGTGCATTTTGTTAGGTTTGTTTGTTTGTTTGTTTGTTTGTTTGTTTGTTTGTTTGTTTGTTTGACATATTTGTGGGTTTTTGTTTTTATTCTTTTTCTCTAGTTTTTCATTTTAGGAGCCTGTAAATGGGACTTGCTCTCCGTTGGTCTTCCATTAAATAAAGACAAATAAATAAACAGTTATTGGTAAGATTTTTGTCGCCCCAGACGATCAAATGCATCAATGTTAGTAAGACTTTTGTCAAAGAAGGCGGCATTATTTTCTTCTCAACAGATTTCCATTGCATTATGTCGTAGGCCTTTGAAGATTTCAAGGTTGCACTTGTAGCTTCACGAGTGACACCATTTATCTGAAATATCTAATACTAAATAAGAATATTTTGAATGGAGTCACTTTGGACTAAATAGTACCATTCTTTCCTTATAAATATTTGATAAAGACTTAAGATAAAAATAGCTTTTGGACTGAATATGTGTCAATACATGTATAAAGCGGGCTAGAAAAGCAGAAAGACGATTTCAATCTGACAAAAGAAAACATACGTCATCTCCTCGTTTACTCTATAAAAACAGTTAGCTTGTATAATGCAAGCTTTTTGCCTCATAGTACAGGTGCAGTCAATGCCATTTAGAATCATTCGAAAATTCAAAAAAATACTCCATGAGCTATGTTGACACATTTATAGTTATATTGACGATGAGAGGAAAAAGTGAATATCGGTCATCTGCGCCCTTAATTGCCCACATGCCCACTGCCAAACAAATATGTCCCTCTCCCCTTTCCTCTCTCCCCATGTCAACATATTCCCTACAGTCATAGTATTCAACTTCAGCATTTTCCCGAAAAAATATTTATATTGTCCATTAGATTAATACCGTCAAAACACAAACGAACCACTTCGGATATCATCAAATTCCGCTCTTCTAAATTTAATGATGCTCAAATTGTACCTGCAATGGCGAAACATATCCCTTTTCCCCCTTACCACTCGGCTTGGAACTTTTCCCCACTGAAATACTTGCTGTTTGCCCCTCTCATTGAACAATGCAAAAAATCCACTCCCACTGCAAACTCGTCAATGAATTGCTTTAGCACAAGCAGTGTCATTGTTTGCACCCAATATTATCCCACTCATTAATCATTTATGAGCTTTATTCTATATTCCAACGCCTTATATATCGACTGACCTTTCTCTACGTCATTCCAAATTTAGTTACGGTTTACTCTTTTTTTTATATAAAAACACTTAACGGCGGATGTATGTTTTCCCTGTAGTGAACGTTACCATTATGCAACTAGTATGCCGAGGGCTTTGAGAAACTAAAGTCAAAGGGGAGTTATATGAATTGCTATTTTTACCGGCACTCGAGTTTCAGTTCCTTTCGTTGCATTTACAATTGCTTTTGAAAAAGAGTCGTTTTGTGATCGTGCGTACAAACAAGTGTATCATAAATATAGGTCCATTTTCTCCTTTTACACAGAGCTATTAAAATATTATTCCTAATATTTTTCTTCGCTTAGCAAAGGAAAATGCGAATGTCATAAAGGGAATTGTCATTTCGAGCCCTGGACAAGTATCTCCTTGCAAGAATAATTTTATGAAAAACCTGGAAAAAATAATGGCTACTCCAAAAGTGGTGAATCATATTTCGAGCAGTGCAGAACTAAAGATGTAGAAGTCCGTTGGCACGGTCGTGACGTAGAACACCTAGTTTGTTTGAAGAAAAAGTTTAATTTGGCTTGCATGGGGTTAGTTTGTTATTTCGGCTCAATCAAAGTTTGAAATTATCAACTCACAACATTACCTTTCTTCATTTAATGTAGATATAATTAGAACTCTATTATGATGTGCTGGTTTTTTTTTCGTTTTGGTAAATCGTTGGCTTTATATACAAGTTTAAATCCAAGTCGAAAAAATGGTTGCACTAGCAATTTATTGTTGGAAATATTACGTTGTTACTAGTTATATCACTTTATCAAATATGCCTTTACTAGCATAAACAGTTTTTGCATAATTTAGTGACTGCCTATATCTGATTGAGTTGGACTTTTTTTATCAAGAAGTATTGTTAGCTAACGTGATGTACTGTCCGGGATTTATTAGTTTGGTATATCTATGGCTTTATCATATTTCGTTAACACATCTCATTAATTTAAACTACTTGATAGGATGCAATTTAGTGCTTTAGAAAGTCGCGTGATATTAAAGAGAATGTGGACAATTATTCCGAGAGAAAATTAGTTGATATGATAAAGACATTGAAGAGATTTTAATAGCCTTTTAATTTCCAGATGATATGTCCTCGCGGCACATTCTACCTTGAGTAATCAATTGAAGCATATCATAAAGGCTAACTTTTCAACATCAAACTATGACCTTCAATATTTGATAACAAATCCAAAGGAAATTGAAAGCACAGCGGGAATATCATGATATATCTTTCTTTGCATTTCCTGTCAACCCATTGTCACCTGGGCTAACTCCCATCATGACACAGGGTTTGATTTGTTTTCAGAATGAACGTGCTATAAGACCAGATCATGTATACGAAGGTACAGACGGTTGGAACATTCGTTTCCTTGGAGAGGTCACGTGAGAAGGATATTGCGAGCACGTGTAAGTTAATGATGCGTACAATCACAAGCAATTTAGCAAAGTTTTTCATGGTCTTCGACCTTGTGTCGTTTCATCGTAATGACAGGTCATTGCAAGGGAATGTGTTCAGGCAGCAAGGGACATTCGTTGAAACAAAATTTAATGCCTCGAGTGTTTTCCTTGGGTGAATGGAGCAAAATTTTGGAGAATAATACAACTGTAACTGCGCATGCTCCTTTTTAAGGAATGAGTGGAGAATACTGACAATTCTGAGCTTTTCAACCCATACTTCGAAAATTGTAGAACGCAATGATCTAGACGCATGCTATCGAGACGTAGATAGACCAGGCTATGAATCCCTTATTTGCTGTTCGATTGCGTACAATTTGGTTTTCGCTTGGTTTATAATAGAGAAGCAATAGCTTTCGCATCATGTTTGAGTGACTGTATTTTTATAACAAACAAGTAAATATTATATCCTAGCGAACCAAGGTACATCACATAATCGTTTTTCCCCAATAAACCATCATTCCACCTTTCAAACCAAACCTGATGATGTCCTCATGGACTCCATCAGGGTTGCAGCATTTTAGAGCTACCTACACCCCCAAATGGCGGCCGTGTTGAGATATGATCGAAATGGTAAGATTAATCACTTTCGAGTTAAACGTTGATGTAGGGTACAGAAAAACGGTAACGGTTCCAAGGTGACAGTCTGTAGTCTAATCTTTGTAATATTTTCAATTGGAATATGTAGTGCCAGAGGTTGTGGAACAGCCTTAGCATACGACAATATATGAAAGACGAAGTTAGAATGCAGATGATATAATATAAAAATTGTAACATATGCAATATAATTCGAGATACAGTGTAAAAGTTACTGGTTTATTTTTTATAAAAACAAATTTTACTAAACAATATTTCATGTAGTGAAATTTGGAAACTGATATCCAAGGGAACAATATCGACCCATGGCCAGACCCCACCATTCTCGTCATATATTTCTTTTCCGAGAGCGGCCAGGAGAGAGTCTCGAAATTCAAGATTTAAATCAGTAGTCGTCGGGTTGTCCAGTAATTCATGGAAATAGTTATACCATTGATCTGGACTAATACCATTGGATGGCATAGATGTTCGTCTCATACTACGCATCAATTTGCAGAATTCCAAATGCGGTATGTATGTATGTATGTATGTATGTATGTATGTATGTATGTATGTATGTATGTATGTATGTATGTATGTATGGATGGATGGATGGATGGATGGATGGATGCGTGTGTGGGTGTGTGTATGTATGTATGTATGTATGTAAAATACATGTATGTATGTATGTATGTATGTATGTATGTATGTATGTATGTGTGTGTGTATGTATGTATGTGTGTATGTGTGTGTGTATGTATGTATGTAAGTAAGTATGTATGTATGTGTGTATGTGTGTGTATGTGTGTGTGCATGTATGTATGTATGTATATAGTACAATGAAACGCCAAATGCCCAAACATTCATATGTATAACATGATGTGTATTCTAACTTCGTCTTTCATATTGTCGTATTCTAAGGCTGTTGTTCTATAACCACTGGTATACATTTTCGATCGAAAGTATTACAAAGATTAGACTACTGACAGTCAGCTTGGAACCGTATCCAGGCAGTTTCCATGGTTCCTTATATTTCTTTATATTATGTGACTTTCATGTCACGGTCTGTGACCCATCAACTCAATCCTTACACAACTCATAATATCGCAATACTGTACGTTGTATGCATGTACTGCCTGTACTGGCTTTGTTTGATACAAGCATACAGACGCCAATCAGAAACCAATCTTTATTCTGCCTTTAAAGATATCAAGAGCGACATTTCTTGCTACATTTTGTGTAAATGACATAAAATATATATTATATATATTATACATATCCTAAGTTGAGAGTGGTTCGATTGCAGTATTTGTTTTTTAAATGTCGCAGTTTGATTGTACCCTATATCAACATTAACTCGAGGGTGATGTTTGCAATGTTACCATTTCGATCATACCTAATCATGGCCGCCATTTGGGGGTGTAGCTATCACTAAAATGTTAGAACCCTGATGGAGTCCACGAGGACATCGCCAAGTTTGGTTTGAAAGGGGAGAATGGTGGTTTTGGGCGGAATATTATGATATTGTGTACACTTCATATGTGTACTTTGTATTCGTATCTGCGCCGGTAGCTATGTACATGTACAACGATACAGCACTAAAATGATTCCTGTGATGTACCTTGCTTCGCTAGAAACTAACATTTAGGTATTTGTTATAAAAATTCAGTCACTCAAACATTGTGCGAAAGCTATTGCTTCGCTATTATAAACCAAGCGAAAACCAAAGTGTACGCAATCCTACAGCAAATAAGGGATTTATAGCCTGGTCTATCTACTTCTCGATAGCAGGCATCTACATCATTGTGTTCTACAGTTTTCAAAGTATAGGTTGAGAACGTTCAGAATTGTCAGTATTATCCACTCATTCCTTAATAATGAGCATGCGCAGTTACAGTTGTATTATTTGTTGTATTAGTTTGCTCCATTCACCCAAGGAAAACACTCGAGGCATTTGTTAATTTTGTCTTCCGTACGTACTGACAAGCCCCTTTAATGTGTCACTGGTATATCGGTTGAGTGAAGAAAAAATATTGGTGTAAACTATCAAACTACATGAAAATCAAAAGAGGAGTATGGCATAAATGGGAACCATTATCTCAAACCTGTCAGTATTTTTGTTATGGTCAAATCTACAGCCCATTTCATGTTAGTGTTCACTGATACAACAACACAGAAACCAATAAGAAACTACCCACTATACACTTAAAGCTGGTAAGATCAACATTTCTTGCTACATTTTGTCTAAATGAAGTAAACACTTTAAACGTGTTGCAACTGGATGAAGACACTAGGGCGCCAATGTTTTGATGTCTGCATGGTGGCTCGTTAGTTCATTGTATTTAGACAAAATGTTGCAGTCATTCAATCTTGCATTCTTAGAGTGTAGCATGTGAAATTTCTTGTTGGGTTCTACATAGTTGTATCAAAACAGAGCCAGTGAACACTAACGACAACCTCGCTGTAAGTAGCGTATTAAAGTAAGCCAACTAAATGTGGGTTTAAAAGTAGTGAAATAGTTTTACTTGCTGCCTGAACATATTCCCTTGCAATGATCTGTCATTACGATGAAACGACACAAGGTCGAAGACCATGAAAAACTTTGCTAAATTGCTTGTGATTGTACGCATCATTAACTTACACGTGCTTGCAATATCCTTCTCACGTGACCTCTCCAAGGAAACGAATGTTCCAACCGTCTGTACCTTCGTATACATGATATGGTCTTAGGCACGTTCATTCGGAAAACAAATCAAACCCTGTGTCATGGGAGATAGACAAGTGACAATTGGTTGACAGGAAATGCAAAGAAAGATATATCATGATATCCCCGCTGTGCTTTCAATTTCCATTGTATTGTTATCAAATATTGAAGGTTATAGTTTGATGGTGAAAGTTAGCATTTAGGAAATTATTCATTTGATTATTCAAGGTAGAAGGGCGAGGACATATCAAAACATTATTAAACTCTCTTCAATGTCGTTATCATATGAGAACTTGTTTCTGGTACGTTCGAAATGAATAAAATGCCGTTATATCACTTAATATCAAGTAATGTTCACTTGGAATAATTGTCCACATCCTCTGTGATATCACGTGACTTTCGAAATCACGAAATTACATCATATCAAGTAGTATACATTGATAAGAGTGAATTCTTTAACGAAATATGATACCAAACCTAATAAATTCCTGACAGTACTTCACGTTAGCTAATAATACTTCTTAATACAAATAATTCCAACTCAATCAGATATAGTCAGTCATTAAAGTATGCATAAACTGTTTATGCTAGTATAAAAGGCATATTTGCTTCTAAAAACCTTCTTTTAGTCTCTACCTGACTGACTGCCCGTCTTTCCGTCCGTCTGTCTGTCCATCCTCCTCTCTCTCTCTCTCTCTCTCTCTCTCTCTCCTCTCTCTCTCTCTCTCTCTCTCTCTCTCTCTCTCTCTCTCTCTCTCTCTCTCTCTCTCTCTCTCTCTCTCTCTCTCTCTCTCTCTCTCTCTCTCTCTCTCTCTCTCTCTCCATTCAAAAATGCAAATGTAGATATGCAGATGTTGGATTTGCACTCTGAGGATATCGCTTATTTATTTCTTCTATATTTCGTTCACTTTTCAGGAATGCATAGAAAGGGTCGTATAAGGATTTAGAAGCTTTCAGCTGCCCCCTACCTTCACACTGCCCTTTACAATCAACAAATGCTGGTATTTTTGTGTTTGCCTATTAAAAGCTTGTCGTACCAATATAGTAACGTAATATTTTCCAACAATAAATTGCTAGTGCAACCATTTTTTTCGACTTGGATGTAAACTTGTATATAAAGCCAACGATTTACCAAAACGATAAAAACAAACATTATAAAAGAGTTCTAATTATATTATTATTATTATTTTATTTCTTGTAAGGAAACTATGTTTAAAAATGTCAACAGTCATTATATTTCTTATTTCAAATGGAAGTGAATTTCACAGAGAGGGTGCGAATACTGAAAAAGCCCTCTGGCCATAAGATTTATTGAAATTGCCACGTGGTTGGACTAAGAGTAGCTTTTCAACATAATTATAGCTACATTAAATGAAGAAAGTGTAATATTGTGAGTTGATAATTTCAAACAAGCCAAATTAAACAAACTAGTTTTCTACATCACATATTTAGTTCTGCACGGCTCGAAATATGATTCACCGCGTTTGAAATAGCCATTATTTTTTCCAGGTTTTTCATAAAATTATTCTAACTTGCAAAGAATTGTCCAGGGCTCGAAGTGACAATGCCCTTTATGATATTCGCATTTTCCTTTGCTAAGCGAAGAAAATATCAAACCTGGCGATGTCCTCGTGGACTCCATCAGGGTGCCAACATTTTAGAGCTAGCTACAACCCCAAATGGCGGCCATGATTAGGCATGATCGAAATGGTAAGGTTGCAAACATCACCCTCGAGTTAAACGTTGAAATAAAGTACAGCAAAACAACGACTTTATATAACATACGTTGTGTGTACCTCAATTCAAGATACAGTGTAAAGGTCACTGAACAATTTTGAAGAAAAAAAGTATTTGTAAACGATATTTCATGAAGTGAAATTTGTAAATTTATTTGGAGAGCGGTCAGGAGAGAGTCTCGAAATTCAAGATTTAAATCGGTAGTCGTTGGGTTGTCCAGTAATTAATGGAAATAGCTATACCATTGATCTGGGCTAATACTATTGGATGACATAGATGTTCGTCTCATACTACGTATCAATTTGCAGAATTCCAAATGCGCTATGGTATGTATGTATGTATGTATGTATGTATGTATGTATGGTGTATGCATGTATGTATGTATGTATGTATGTATGTATGTATGTATGTATGTATCTATCTATCTATCTATCTATCTATCTATCTATCTATCTATCTATCTATCTATCTATATCTATCCATCTATCTATCTACCTACCTACCTGCCTGCCTGCTGCCTGCCTGCCTACCTACCTACCTACATACCTACCTACCTACCTACCTACCCACCTATCTATCTATCTATCTATCTATCTATCTATCTATCTATCTATCTATCTATCTATCTATCTATCTATCTATCTACCTACCTATCTAATTACCTACCTACCTACCTACCTACCTACCTACCTACCTATCTATCTATCTATCTATATACATATCTATTTGTCTGTCTATCTATGCGTATAGTACAATGAAACGCCAAATGCCCAAACATTCATATGTATATTATATCATCTGCATTCTAACTTCGTCTTTCATATATTGTCGTATGCTAAGGCTGTTCCACAACCTCTGGCACTACATATTCCAATTGAAAATATTACAAAGATTAGACTACAGACTGTCACCTTGGAGCCGTATCCAGGCAGTTTCCATGGTTCCTTATACTTATTTATATTATGTCATGGTCTCTGACCAATCAATTCAATGCTTATACAACTTATAATATCGCAATACTGTACGATGTATGCATGTACTGCATGTCGCATATTAATGTTCACTGGCTTTGTTTGATGCAAGCATACAGACACCAATCGGAATCCAATCTTTATTCAGCATTTAAAGATATCAAGAGCGACATTTCTTGCTACATTTTGTCTAAATGAAATAAAGCATTTATTAATATATATATATATATATATATATATATATATATATATATATATATTATATATAATATATACATGTATATATAATATATATAATATATAAAATATATTTATATATTGTATATATATATTATATACAGTAAAACTCCAATTATCCGAACCCAAGGGGGGACATCGATTTTGTTCGGATATATGTATATCCTAAGTTGAGAGTGGTTCGATTGCAGTATTTATTTTTTAAATATCGCAGTTTGAAAACGATTTGACCAATAGTTTCATAAGTGTGTCCACATTGTTGGCAGTGTTAACATGTGTACGTGGCCGAGGGTCACGCACACACAGTTCAAACTTCAAAGTCTGTAAATAGTACGTAGTTTTAGACCAATTGGGTGACCTACAATAGACAGTATCGTCATGGCGTCCCCACTCTGTATCACCTCGGTTGTGACCTGTTTAATAATTATAGTGGTGTCTACAGCAGAATCACTAGCTACTAGTAGCAGTTGCCCTTGCTCTGATCCTTCGCTATGTAAACCCATACAATCCCAACCTGAGAAAGAGGTAAGTTACACTTCGTAATATATGATATCCTTCATCATGGTGTATCGTACTATTTGTGATTTTGTGATCTGCGTAAGGTCAATATTAGTAACTAATCTACTGTACACCAGGGAAGGGCAGAATTTACGGCGGTTGGGGGGGGGGGGGGGCAGCTGAGGAGAATTTACGGCAATGGGGCAACTGAGGACACAGCATTTTAATTTTTTTTTGCAACCCCCTCTTCTCCCCCCTCCTCTCCTCCAAAGCCATCCCAAAAAAATCGTGGTCCTATCATATTTGCGGTACACTACACAAAAGTAACAGAAAACGTAGACTTCAGTTTCCATATATCATAAGTTCAGATTTCTTTACAAATAGATGTGGGCCTCGCGTTCAATGAGAAATCTTGTTTTGACTCTAAACTATACACTGTCTTATCTTGATTTAGGGGAGAAATATGATCACAGTGATGGATGTTGGGGAGTGGGTGGAGGGGGATATCAAGATATTTTGTAAAATGTACAAGGTAAACGGCCGCTTCAGATGTTTAATTTGGTCAAGACCACTTACGATCGCACACCAAGATTTTCCCTTGCCCACACCAGCCGCTATTTTCTCCTCAGTACCCCCCCCCATGAAATTCTGTTTGTTCCCTTACTTAGGCATGCTAGTGTATAAGTATGCTAATAAAACCTGAGGGGGAGCAGAGAAATAAACGTGTATGACTGTCTAATTCATTGTCAAATTTAATAATTTCCATACCAATGAACTGGCGTATTAAAGAGCTATAACGATAAAACAATCTAAACTTACCCTAAAGCAGTATGTATAGCAAGTGATCATAATCTCTCAGGCAATTGTTGAAATACCTGCCATATTCATTTATGTACTCACGTTCTACATTTCCATAAATTAACATTTCCGTGCCCAGTCTTGTTTTTTTTCATCACGGTTTACTGAAAATCTAATTCGATTTGACTTTCCGTTCATTAGATATTTGTATTTCGTACCGAGGATACGTGGAAATTCTACGACTGGTCCATGGTAACCACCGTTGCTATGTTTTTCGACTTCGATCCCGAGTTATTGTGCACAGCGCATGCTCACAAAGCCAGGCTTGTGCTGACAGGTATGCAAGTATGTTCGTCTTCAACTTTGGAAGATGTCTACTATCTTTAATTTTGAAAATATAATCGTTTCATTCATATTCATAGGTCAAAACTCATTTTTATCACACACACACACACAAATATATGTATGTATGTATGTATATATATATATATATATATATATATATATATAATATATATATATATATATATATATATATATATATATATATATATATATATATAGCAATACAACACATATACTCTACTATATCACAAGTAGTTTTCACCTATAGACTTATAAAATTTGGCAAGTCTGAGTGAGGACAGACCTGCAGTAAACTAGGCGTGAGACTTTTTTTGTGAAGTAAAGAATGTTAGGAGCTTTATCATGACTGAAACAATGAAACGTCATGCGATGATAATATGACTTCTTTTGGTACAAAGTAAGCAATGAAATATCTAAAGAAACTCAACTATGATATAACCATTCTCGTCTTTGTCCAACTTTAATGTCAGCCTCGTTCCCAAAGGAAAACCTGACAAACGCAGACGACCGTCGTCGATGGATTGACGGAAAGGTACAGCAAGCATTGGATTGGCATATGGATGGAATTAACTTTGACTTTGAATCACCATTGGTCGAACCAGAAAGAATTCGTCACCTGACTATGTTAGTCAACGAGACTACACATGCTTTCCACCAGAAAATACCTGGCTCACAGGTGAGATTATGAGATGTGTGTGAATTCTAAATAGATGGATGGGAGACATACATACATACATACATACATACATACATACATACATACATACATACATACAACATACATACATACATACATACATACATACATACATACACACACACATACATACATACATACATACATACATACATACATACATACATACATACATACACACACACACACATACATACATACATACATACACACACACATACATACATACATACATACATACATACATACATACATACACACACACATTCATACATACATACATACATACATACATACATACATACATACATACATACATACATACATACATACACACACATACATACATACATACATACATACATACATACATACATACATACATACATACATACATACATACATACACGTTCACCCCCCTGTCCATCTGTTCATTTAATAATGATTCCGTCGAGACGAGAATAATAAGCTTTGATTTGTAACATTTCTATCGAGTATGTCTTAAGTGTTGTACCATATGTCGTCTGTACACATTATAAAGTAATCGAGTGATATTCAGAAAAAAATGACAAATGAGTTCGATTTTACTTTTCGATCGCTTTACCTCTAAAAAGGCAGAACAGGTGGTGTTTTATAACCACTGATGTCGTAAATGCATGGATATATCATATCATCAGAGTTCGACCATCTGTCGTGCTACACTGAAACCTGGTAGTTGTGAATTAAAAATAAAAACAAAAACAAAAAAAACATGATAGTTGTGTGATTTTGAAATCAAAACATTTTGGCATCGTTTTTCTATATCTACCATATATTCGGTCCATTAATAACCTAACTTGTCTACCGCAATTAGCATTTTTTTAAAAGATTTCATAATCTTTACATTTTCATGAATGCTACTGCGAGTGAAGGGTATAGTAATAAGCATGTTGGTCAGCATAGACGCGCAGTTAGTTGATCTTTTTTCGTTACACTTTTTCATTTTATTCAACCAATTGAAGTGGTGCAATTTGCTGATGAGAGGAGTTTGGTGTGAGCTTCATAGAAGTACGAATGTCTCTCACTCCATCCGTGTATGGCTTTATATCCATATTGTTTGCAGCGTTTTGGCAGTCAACAGCGTAAAGGGTCCACATGGTGCCAGCACTGAACTTTGTCATTAGACAAATACAAATATAGTTTAAACCGTGGTTTTAGAGATTTAGTTGGAAAGCGAAATATGTCGCTGATATGTTTTAACGATTAAATGTATATTGAACTTTCTCTATAAGAAGCTCTAAGTCAGCGAGAGCTGTCAGGAAAAATGTTGACTGTTATATATATATATATATATATATATATATATATATATATATATATATATATATATATATATATATATATATATATATATATATATATATATATATATATATATATATATATGTATGTATATATATTTATATGAAACTATGTGTATACGTACATATATATTTACAACACTAATGTGTTGTCTGTTTTACTTTCTGCTGCCGTATATCCGTCATTCTGTGCATATCTCTGAACAACTGTGTTCTAATGTTTATCTGTCTATCCTCATATCTTGCTACATCTTTGATTTTGTTTCAAATTGATGCGTCTCCGTAGAGTCATTTATTAACGACTTTGTTTGAACTGTCTCTCTGTCATTTGGATCACTGTCTGTTTTTATTGTAGTCTAATACTGATAGTAATGGCAGTGATAAAACATACACAATAGTACTGTCTCACCTGTAATTCATTGTAGTCTTATGGTGATAGTAATGGCAGTGATAAGACATACACAATAGTACTGTCTCACCTGTAATTTATTGTAGTCTAATGGTGATAGTAATGGCAGTGATAAGACATACACAATAGTACTGTCTCACCTGTAATTTATTGTAGTCTAATGGTGATAGTAATGGCAGTGATAAAACATACACAATAGTACTGTCTCACCTGTAATTCATTGTAGTCTAATGGTGATAGTAATGACAGTGATAAGACATACACAATAGTACTGTCTCACCTGTAATTTATTGTAGTCTAATGGTGATAGTAATGGCAGTGATAAGACATACACAATAGTACTGTCTCACCTGTAATTTATTGTAGTCTAATGGTGATAGTAATGGCAGTGATAAAACATACACAATAGTACTGTCTCACCTGTAATTTATTGTAGTCTAATGGTGATAGTAATGACAGTGATAAGACATACACAATAGTACTGTCTCACCTGTAATTCATTGTAGTCTAATGGTGATAGTAATGGCAGTGATAAAACATACACAATAGTACTGTCTCACCTGTAATTTATTGTAGTCTAATGGTGATAGTAATGGCAGTGATAATACATACACAATAGTACTGTCTCAACTGTAATTCATTGTAGTCTAATGGTGATAGTAATGGCAGTGATAAGACATACACAATAGTACTGTCTCACCTGTAATTTATTGTAGTCTTACGGTGATAGTAATGGCAGTGATAAGATATACACAATAGTACTGTCTCACCTGTAATTTATTGTAGTCTTATGGTGATAGTAATGACAGTGATAATACATACACAATAGTACTGTCTCACCTGTAATTTATTGTAATCTTACGGTGATAGTAATGGCAGTGATAATACATACACAATAGTACTGTCTCACCTGTAATTTATTGTAGTCTTACGGTGATAGTAATGACAGTGATAATACATACACAATAGTACTGTTTCACCTGTAATTTATTGTAGTCTTACGGTGATAGTAATGGCAGTGATAAAACATACACAATAGTACTGTCTCACCTGTAATTTATTGTAGTCTTACGGTGATAGTAATGGCAGTGATAAAACATACACAATAGTACTGTCTCACCTGTAATTTATTGTAGTCTTACGGTGATAGTAATGGCGGTGATAAAACATACACAATAGTACTGTCTCTAATGGTGATAGTAATGGCAGTGATAAAACTTACACAATAGTACTGTCTCACCTGTAATTTATTGTAGTGTCACGGTGATAGTAATGACAGTGATAATACATACACAATAGTACTGTTTCACCTGTAATTTATTGTAGTCTTACGGTGATAGTAATGGCAGTGATAAAACATACACAATAGTACTGTCTCACCTGTAATTTATTGTAGTCTTACGGTGATAGTAATGGCAGTGATAAAACATACACAATAGTACTGTCTCACCTGTAATTTATTGTAGTCTTACGGTGATAGTAATGGCAGTGATAAAACATACACAATAGTACTGTCTCTAATGGTGATAGTAATGGCAGTGATAAAACTTACACAATAGTACTGTCTCACCTGTAATTTATTGTAGTCTAATGGTGATAGTAATGGCAGTGATAAGACATACACAATAGTACTGTCTCACCTGTAATTTATTGTAGTCTAATGGTGATAGTAATGGCAGTGATAAAACATACACAATAGTACTGTCTCACCTGTAATTCATTGTAGTCTAATGGTGATAGTAATGACAGTGATAAGACATACACAATAGTACTGTCTCACCTGTAATTTATTGTAGTCTAATGGTGATAGTAATGGCAGTGATAAGACATACACAATAGTACTGTCTCACCTGTAATTTATTGTAGTCTAATGGTGATAGTAATGGCAGTGATAAAACATACACAATAGTACTGTCTCACCTGTAATTTATTGTAGTCTAATGGTGATAGTAATGACAGTGATAAGACATACACAATAGTACTGTCTCACCTGTAATTCATTGTAGTCTAATGGTGATAGTAATGGCAGTGATAAAACATACACAATAGTACTGTCTCACCTGTAATTTATTGTAGTCTAATGGTGATAGTAATGGCAGTGATAATACATACACAATAGTACTGTCTCAACTGTAATTCATTGTAGTCTAATGGTGATAGTAATGGCAGTGATAAGACATACACAATAGTACTGTCTCACCTGTAATTTATTGTAGTCTTACGGTGATAGTAATGGCAGTGATAAGATATACACAATAGTACTGTCTCACCTGTAATTTATTGTAGTCTTATGGTGATAGTAATGACAGTGATAATACATACACAATAGTACTGTCTCACCTGTAATTTATTGTAATCTTACGGTGATAGTAATGGCAGTGATAATACATACACAATAGTACTGTCTCACCTGTAATTTATTGTAGTCTTACGGTGATAGTAATGACAGTGATAATACATACACAATAGTACTGTTTCACCTGTAATTTATTGTAGTCTTACGGTGATAGTAATGGCAGTGATAAAACATACACAATAGTACTGTCTCACCTGTAATTTATTGTAGTCTTACGGTGATAGTAATGGCAGTGATAAAACATACACAATAGTACTGTCTCACCTGTAATTTATTGTAGTCTTACGGTGATAGTAATGGCGGTGATAAAACATACACAATAGTACTGTCTCTAATGGTGATAGTAATGGCAGTGATAAAACTTACACAATAGTACTGTCTCACCTGTAATTTATTGTAGTGTCACGGTGATAGTAATGACAGTGATAATACATACACAATAGTACTGTTTCACCTGTAATTTATTGTAGTCTTACGGTGATAGTAATGGCAGTGATAAAACATACACAATAGTACTGTCTCACCTGTAATTTATTGTAGTCTTACGGTGATAGTAATGGCAGTGATAAAACATACACAATAGTACTGTCTCACCTGTAATTTATTGTAGTCTTACGGTGATAGTAATGGCAGTGATAAAACATACACAATAGTACTGTCTCTAATGGTGATAGTAATGGCAGTGATAAAACTTACACAATAGTACTGTCTCACCTGTAATTTATTGTAGTCTAATGGTGATAGTAATGGCAGTGATAAGACATACACAATAGTACTGTCTCACCTGTAATTTATTGTAGTCTAATGGTGATAGTAATGGCAGTGATAAAACTTACACAATAGTACTGTCTCACCTGTAATTTATTGTAGTCTAATGGTGATAGTAATGGCAGTGATAATACATACACAATAGTACTGTCTCACCTGTAATTTATTGTAGTCTTACGGTGATAGTAATGGCAGTGATAAAACATACACAATAGTACTGTCTCTAATGGTGATAGTAATGGCAGTGATAAAACTTACACAATAGTACTGTCTCACCTGTAATTTATTGTAGTCTTACGATGATAGTAATGGCAGTGATAAAACATACACAATAGTACTGTCTCACCTGTAATTTATTGTAGTCTTATGGTGATAGTAATGGCAGTGATAAGACATACACAATAGTACTGTCTCACCTGTAATTTATTGTAGTCTAATGGTGATAGTAATGGCAGTGATAAAACTTACACAATAGTACTGTCTCACCTGTAATTTATTGTAGTCTAATGGTGATAGTAATGGCAGTGATAATACATACACAATAGTACTGTCTCACCTGTAATTCATTGTAGTCTAATGGTGATAGTAATGGCAGTGATAAGACATACACAATAGTACTGTCTCACCTGTAATTTATTGTAGTCTAATGGTGATAGTAATGGCAGTGATAAGACATACACAATAGTACTGTCTCACCTGTAATTTATTGTAGTCTTACGGTGATAGTAATGGCAGTGATAAGATATACACAATAGTACTGTCTCACCTGTAATTTATTGTAGTCTTATGGTGATAGTAATGACAGTGATAATACATACACAATAGTACTGTCTCACCTGTAATTTATTGTAGTCTTACGGTGATAGTAATGACAGTGATAAAACATACACAATAGTACTGTCTCACCTGTAATTTATTGTAGTCTTACGGTGATAGTAATGGCAGTGATAAAACATACACAATAGTACTGTCTCTAATGGTGATAGTAATGGCAGTGATAAAACTTACACAATAGTACTGTCTCACCTGTAATTTATTGTAGTCTTACGGTGATAGTAATGACAGTGATAAAACATACACAATAGTACTGTCTCACCTGTAATTTATTGTAGTCTTACGGTGATAGTAATGGCAGTGATAAAACATACACAATAGTACTGTCTCACCTGTAATTTATTGTAGGCTTACGGTGATAGTAATGGCAGTGATAAAACATACACAATAGTACTGTCTCTAATGGTGATAGTAATGGCAGTGATAAAACTTACACAATAGTACTGTCTCACCTGTAATTTATTGTAGTCTAATGGTGATAGTAATGGCAGTGATAAGACATACACAATAGTACTGTCTCACCTGTAATTTATTGTAGTCTAATGGTGATAGTAATGGCAGTGATAAAACTTACACAATAGTACTGTCTCACCTGTAATTTATTGTAGTCTAATGGTGATAGTAATGGCAGTGATAAAACATACACAATAGTACTGTCTCACCTGTAATTTATTGTAGTCTAATGGTGATAGTAATGGCAGTGATAAGACATACACAATAGTACTGTCTCACCTGTAATTTATTGTAGTCTAATGGTGATAGTAATGGCAGTGATAAAACTTACACAATAGTACTGTCTCACCTGTAATTTATTGTAGTCGTATGGTGATAGTAATGGCAATGATAAAACATACACAATAGTACTGTCTCACCTGTAATTTATTGTAGTCTTACGGTGATAGTAATGGCAGTGATAAGACATACACAATAGTACTGTCTCACCTGTAATTTATTGTAGTCTAATGGTGATAGTAATGGCAGTGATAAAACATACACAATAGTACTGTCTCACCTGTAATTCATTGTAGTCTAATGGTGATAGTAATGGCAGTGATAAGACATACACAATAGTACTGTCTCACCTGTAATTTATTGTAGTCTAATGGTGATAGTAATGGCAGTGATAAAACATACACAATAGTACTGTCTCACCTGTAATTTATTGTAGTCTAATGGTGATAGTAATGGCAGTGATAAGATATACACAATAGTACTGTCTCACCTGTAATTTATTGTAGTCTTATGGTGATAGTAATGGCAGTGATAAGACATACACAATAGTACTGTCTCACCTGTAATTTATTGTAGTCTTACGGTGATAGTAATGTCAGTGATAAGACATACACAATAGTACTGTCTCACCTGTAATTTATTGTAGTCTAATGGTGATAGTAATGGCAGTGATAAGACATACACAATAGTACTGTCTCACCTGTAATTTATTGTAGTCTAATGGTGATAGTAATGGCAGTGATAAAACATACACAATAGTACTGTCTCACCTGTAATTTATTGTAGTCTTACGATGATAGTAATGGCAGTGATAAGACATACACAATAGTACTGTCTCACCTGTAATTTATTGTAGTCTAATGGTGATAGTAATGGCAGTGATAAGATATACACAATAGTACTGTCTCACCTGTAATTTATTGTAGTCTTATGGTGATAGTAATGGCAGTGATAAGACATACACAATAGTACTGTCTCACCTGTAATTTATTGTAGTCTTACGATGATAGTAATGGCAGTGATAAGACATACACAATAGTACTGTCTCACCTGTAATTTATTGTAGTCTTACGGTGATAGTAATGGCAGTGATAAAACATACACAATAGTACTGTCTCACCTGTAATTTATTGTAGTCTTATGGTGATAGTAATGGCAGTGATAAGACATACACAATAGTACTGTCTCACCTGTAATTTATTGTAGTCTTACGATGATAGTAATGGCAGTGATAAAACATACACAATAGTACTGTCTCACCTGTAATTTATTGTAGTCTAATGGTGATAGTAATGGCAGTGATAAAACATACACAATAGTACTGTCTCACCTGTAATTTATTGTAGTCTAATGGTGATAGTAATGGCAGTGATAAAACATACACAATAGTACTGTCTCACCTGTAATTTATTGTAGTCTTACGATGATAGTAATGGCAGTGATAAAACATACACAATAGTACTGTCTCACCTGTAATTTATTGTAGTCTAATGGTGATAGTAATGGCAGTGATAAAACATACACAATAGTACTGTCTCACCTGTAATTCATTGTAGTCTAATGGTGATAGTAATGGCAGTGATAAAACATACACAATAGTACTGTCTCACCTGTAATTTATTGTAGTCTAATGGTGATAGTAATGGCAGTGATAAAACATACACAATAGTACTGTCTCACCTGTAATTTATTGTAGTCTTACGGTGATAGTAATGGCAGTGATAAAACATACACAATAGTACTGTCTCACCTGTAATTTATTGTAGTCTAATGGTGATAGTAATGGCAGTGATAAGACATACACAATAGTACTGTCTCGCCTGTAATTTATTGTAGTCTTACGGTGATAGTAATGGCAGTGATAAGACATGCACAATAGTACTGTCTCACCTGTAATTCATTGTAGTCTAATGGTGATAGTAATGACAGTGATAAGACATACACAATAGTACTGTCTCACCTGTAATTTATTGTAGTCTAATGGTGATAGTAATGGCAGTGATAAGACATACACAATAGTACTGTCTCACCTGTAATTTATTGTAGTCTAATGGTGATAGTAATGGCAGTGATAAGACATACACAATAGTACTGTCTCACCTGTAATTTATTGTAGTCTAATGGTGATAGTAATGGCAGTGATAAGACATACACAATAGTACTGTCTCACCTGTAATTTATTGTAGTCTAATGGTGATAGTAATGGCAGTGATAAGGTATACACAATAGTACTGTCTCACCTGTAATTTATTGTAGTCTTACGGTGATAGTAATGGCAGTGATAAGACATACACAATAGTACTGTCTCACCTGTAATTCATTGTAGTCTTACGGTGATAGTAATGGCAGTGATAAGACATACACAATAGTACTGTCTCACCTGCAATTTATTGTAGTCTAATGGTGATAGTAATGGCAAAGTTTTTTGCTCAAATAAATGTAAATTTCCTTACCGTATTTATATGTCGTATGTTGTACAGGTTACCTTTGATGTCGCCTACACTTCCTCTTGTAGCATCGAGAGTAGTTTCCGTTGCTATGACTACAAAGGGCTAGCAGAGGTGGCTGATTTCCTTTACGTGATGGGTTATGACGAGCAAGATTTTATGAATGAATACGGTCAATGTGAAGCGAGGGCCAACGCCCCTTACGATAGGACGGTCAAAGGTGAGGTTAAACACACATGGGCAATCAAAGGAAAGGGTTATTGTACTGCCTAACAGCAGAACGTTGTCTCGATCTACTGGTATTTATGTTTAGTGTATGTGTTGTGTTATGTGTCTGTTATTAAGTACAAGTCTTCAACTTGTCATCATTCCTCAAGTTTTCTCATTTACATTTTTTTCCCTTTGATATTAGGAATTGAAGATTACTTTAAGTTAGGCATCCCACCCTCTAAGCTTGTCTTAGGCGTACCATGGTATGGATACACCTATCCGTGTCAAAGTCTCTCTGGAGTAAGTAGACCAGAAGTATAACAAAACATATAAGAGAAAGCAAACATTTGTCATATATAACACAACTTGATCGGAATGGTTCATGGTCATTTTTTCTTCTTCACATCATCATTATAAATGATATTAGTTGAAGCGTCCTTCGTTCAATAACCGATTAATACGATTAATCGCACACACTCGTCCATTCGTTACAAAATAATGATGTGATAAGGCTAAACTAAAAACACTATTTGTTTCCGATAACATGACTTCAGAAAATAGGGAAGGTAGGTCGGGGTTTTATTTTATTTTTACATTTTTTTAAATTACGTCTACCAAAAGACAAGATACTTGTTGATCACAATACTGTCTTAACAGTTGATGAGGTGTTAAAGAAGTAAATGAAGACAATTATGTGATTCAGAAGTAGACAAACACAATATGCAGACTGTGTTGTTGTAGGATGAAATGACATCGTTTCTCTCTGGAATGTGATTTTTTTAAAAAGTAACCAAAGATACTTGGGCAAGCAAATGTACACATTGAAATAATAGACGTAAATTGTCAAAATTTTACCTTTTTGATGTTACAGTAAAATATGTTAATTAGGGTCGGTCAGATTATCGGAAACACACACTTTCTTTTATTTGGCCCAATGCGCATGACCCGATTTTAATACTAAAATAGAATAATTGCAACCTTAGAATTTGACAATAGCGATAGTAAGGATTAGTGAATGCGACACGTGTACCCTTGATGTCCATCAAATTGTTGCTAGGTGTAATCAACGTCGCCAAGATTTGTTGTCAGAAAGTAAAAAGTTGCAATGTTGACTCAATCAATTAACTTACCTTATATATGACTACAAACGTCAAAAGATAGAAATATAGAAATGTGGGTGGACGTGTTTTACTGTTATACAGATTGGTAACAATAACATATAATTGACAATGTCAATCTGGGACTATATAGTCGTACTATGGGACTATAAAGTCGTACTGTGCACATCTTCTCAAACATATTACTCTATTTCTCTGTAACAATTTCTTTGGTGATAAGGTTATTTATGTTCCTCCATCTCCCTGATATGAGTATCTAAGTTGTTCTCGCTACACTTTTTTCTTGCTCACCCACCTACCCAACCAACCATCCATCCATCCATCCATCCATCCGTCCGTCCGTCAGTTTACCTTCCGACTAATCTATATACCTCCCTGCCTACCGATCTACGTATACACCTTCCTCCTCACCTGCCTCATCAGCGTACCTATCTACATGACTGACTGCCTACCTATATATTTGTCTGTCTGCCTGCTTGCCTGTCTATCTATCTGTCTTTCTGTCTGTCTGTCTGTCTGTCTGTCTGTCTATATTCGCACGTTTACTTCCTTGTATCCATTCTCCTATACTAGCTTATTAATGGCTGTCATTGCATCTTTCTTTAGTTCTATATTTCTCATACTCTTTATATCTGTCCCCTTTCCCTCTTTACTGCTCTCATTGTCTCTCTAATTATAAGATTTCCCTCCTAGACAACTTGCATCATAGACAATGAACCAGTGTGGCCGCTGTGTAGTGAGGATGCCGGAGACGAGAAACACTACCGTGATGTAATGACTCTATTTGCAAATAACGCGACAACCACAAGATTATGGAGTGAAAAATACAAATCCCCGTATTTCAACTACGTCGTGAGTATCCACCGTTAACGCTTCACCTGCTCCTCCCTCTCTCTCTCTCTCTCTCTCTCTCTCTCTCTCTCTCTCTCTCTCTCTCTCTCTCTCTCTCTCTCTCTCTCTCTCTCTCTCTCTCTCTCTCTCTCTCTCTCTCTCTCCCTCCCTCCCTCTCTCCCCTCCCTCCCTCCCCCCCCTCTCTCTCTCTCTCTCTCTCCCTCCCTCCCTCCCTCCCTCCCTCCCTCCCTCCCTCTCTCTCTCTCTCTCTCTCTCTCTCTCTCTCTCTCTCTCTCTCTCTCTCTCTCTCTCTCTCTCTCTCTCTCTCTCTCTCTCTCTCTCTCTCTCTCTCTCTCTCTCTCTCATTTCAAAAGGTACAAAGTATGTTTTTTTCCTATTAATAGTTGTCCCTTTCCCTATTTCATTGCAATATATATAGAAATCATCGGATAACAAGACACGTCAAATGTGGTATGATGATCCTGAAAGTCTAACCTACAAGTATCAATACGCCAAACAACGAGGACTTCGAGGCGTTGGTCCCTGGAACGGAGACGCCCTGGACTACAGCGATAATCCTCGAGCACGGGAACAAACCAAAGCCATGTGGGACGCCCTCAAGGTGTTCCTTGCTCCTTAACAGCAAATCATATCCGTGGGATGTTGATTTGGTATAGCGCTTACATGCTAATGTAATGCGTCATAAGACTCGCACCAGACATCATGGCATTTAAACAAATTTATGATATTCCGAAGAGCAAGAGCGATGTTTCCTTTTCATTCGTTAATGAACTTCAAAAAGCTAATACCTCTGTCAAATTGACTTTGCTAGTTGTCTCAAGGACATGTGTGAATCAAGACGAACAGCTAGCTGCAGTGTATTAGGACAATAAACGTACATGAATTTCTGCTTGTGAATATGTATGTATGTATGTATGTATGTATGTATGTATGTATGTATGTATGTATGTATGTATGTATGTATGTATGTATGTATGTATGTATGTGTGTGTGTGTGTGTGTGTGCGTGCGTGCGTACGTACGTACGTACGTACGTACGTACGTATGTATGTGTATGTATGTATGTGTATGTATGTATGTGTGTGTGTGTATGTATGTATGTATGTATGTATGTGTGTGTGTGTGTGTATGTATGTATGTATGTATGTATGTATGTATGTATGTATGTATGTATGTATAACAAGGTTGTCAGTTGAGTTAATGAGTATGTAGGTTTGGTGAGCTGTACAAGAAGATCGACGTGTATCTTTCGAATTCAATTTATTTCTGAGTATTCAGATATCTGTGTGAAGTTTCTGTTCGACAACTGTGGCGGAAAGATCCAAAAAAAATAGATAGTCATAAAAAATAGACATAGTAATGACTAATTGATGAACATTACAGTTCTCCAGGAAAACTTGTACAGGGACAATCATTGTACCATAAGTCAAGAGCCCCTATGGATGTCAACGTGTTTAAAAGTCAAGAGTGAGAAATCATGTGGATCTACCCAATATGTCAACATGCTCTTTACGCCAACGCTTACATCACATTTCCTCCATTCACGAAAGAGACACACTCAAGTTTGCAATACTAGAAACAATTCCATCATTAGAACCATGTTTTCATCGTGATTTGCCTTTTGGCGTTTTGATACAAATCTGAACCACGCGGTTAGAGAAACATCGCCAAAAAATAGTCATAGGCAAATGCATGTTGTTACAAAAGATATGACATCTTGTCCTGTACACACTGTAAATCTGAATTGGATGCTAATAAAACCCAGAGGCACAGTGACACACATATATATATATTTTTAAATAATATTGACTGGTGTACGTCAATATACATGACCCAATGAGACTGTTGAGACACACAGTCCCAAAAGTTGAAAAAAAACATGTATTTGGACCGTCTGTGCGTATAGTATACAGATATAGGGTGGGGTGAGTACAAACAGAAACTCGTCCATACACACGCGTACGTACAGACACACACACAGTACCACCCTCGTAAAGCTTTTAACACTATGATTAAAATGGATTACCGTCTTGGACGCCCATCGTGTGACGTATGGATAATTGATATAGTAGCCAGACTTCACATCTTACAGCAGAAAGTCCCCATAGTACTATGACTATCCTTTTCCAACTTTCACACACTAAATTATATATTTTCACTAACAATATAAACATAATATAGACCCAGTGAAGCGATGATACCGATTTCAGTGTATCAATAATAATCGCAAAATATTAACAATCAATCAGTTTTACGTGGTATAATCTCTGGTAGATAATCGTAGCTCCGTAATCAGATATAAAAAAAAAATCCATAAAATACGTGCTATATGTTGGCGCGATCGACTCAGGTGTGACAAGTTGAAATTACCCAGTCATGTCGATGCGAAGCCAACCTGCCTGGTGATAGATAGACCCATGGTATGATAATAATGGTGTGAAATGTTTATGGCTTGTATACGTCAATTTGTAACTCTGTATTATAAGTGTGAAGGAACGAGGATGAACTACGTAAATATCCTACAGCAAAAAAACAAAACACTAGAGAGATGTGTGTTTAGCTTTATATACAAATCCAGACATTTTTCGCCGATTTTGAGAACAACTTGACTTCCAATGATAAAATAATTTGAAAATTGCCAAAACCATTATAATGTGAAAAATATTTTTAAAAATACTGTAGGCCCTATATCCAGAAAATTTCCGTAACTCCCCCCCCCCGTCTGGCTTGAAATATTTCCGTAACCCCCAACCATTCTACAGTCATAACTGTTAATATGGTGTTCTACAAACATTACACAAATTGAGGTTGATTGAGTGTTCCATACATCCATACATACATACATACATACATACATACATACATACAGACAGACAGACAGACAGACAGACAGACAGACAGACAGACAGACAGACAGACAGACAGACATACATACATACATACATACATACATACATACATACATACATACATACATACATACATACATACATACATACATACATACATACATACAAGTAAAATTGGAAAGTAGGCGGTCTAAATAATAACAATGATTGCGGCTTATTCCCAAAGTATTTTTGCAAAATTGAAATTTAGGCGATATAAGTTGAATCGAAGTTTGAGGGAGCCAGGTGAGGTGGGTGCGGGAGGGGGTTTCAAGGACTGAAGGAATGCTTTCTGGTGCTATTTTAACATGACAAGATAGTAATAATACTACATAAAATTTGAGTAACCCCCCCCCCCATTTCACTCCTCAGTTTTTGAGTAACCACCCTTTCACCCCAACTTTTGAGTAACCCCCCTTTCAATCCCAAGTTTTTGAGTGACCCCCCCCCCCCCCGTATTCCTCCGATCCCCCCGGTCATAAATAATGACGGCTAGGGCACCATAAGGCGCCGTCAATTAAATTCTTCGTTTGCTGTCCGCATGCGCGTAGCCAGGTTCATGGTTAGATTTAGAAAAACTAACATTTCATTTCGCTCAAACTTTCCGAATTCCGTACAAGGCCATATTTCGTACTATTGTAAATGGAAAGGCCATTCAAATATCTTCAGAATAACTACACGTATATCAAAGACATTAAATTTTGAATGTTGACAATTAAAATTTACATGACATGTTAGCGCACAGGGAGCTCAGGCTCAGTTAGTTTTGTTTACAAATACAAACAAACAAGTAAACAAACAAACAAAACACAAACAAGTAAGTAAGTAAACCTGATGAGTTCCTTGTGGTTAGCGTTGTGGGTTTGTGTGTGTGTGTGTTATTTTGTCTGTCTGCCTGGTAGGTTTTGGGGAAATTCAAGCATGGCAAACAAATTATTTAATTGATGGAGCCTAATCTATCAAATTTACAAGATTATTATAGAAATAATCTTCAAATTTCAAAAGAGATAAATTGAAAAGACAATGCTGGCGTGAGTTCTCAGAGATTGAGCTTTGCAGGATAACTTATTGTTGTTATCGTGACCACTAGAGGGCGCAGGAAATAGAAATTCGGAAGGGGAGCAAACAACAGACCCTTGTTACCCAAGATATGTTTCAGAATATGATAAAATATCAATATAATATTGACATATTTGGCTGATAATATGTAAAAGGGGTAAAAATAACTCGGGTTTCTAGAAAATTGGTAAAATATTGTACTTTTATATTATAGTCACCATTTTACAAAACCTAATTTGCATATTAATAACCCAATCAACTTGTCTTGAACAAATAAACTTATATCTATCCATCCCAAGACACCTACACAACAAATTGGCGCAGTAGTTTTGGAGGAGAAGATTTTTGAAGTTAGACCTCATTTGCATATTAATGAGCTAGTCAATTTGTCTTGAACAAACTTATATCTGCTTATCAAATGACACCTACACACCAATCAATTGACGACAGTTTTAGAGGAGAAGCTGAAAGTAGAAAAGCTGACGAACGGACGACAGACGACAGACTCCAGACGCCGATGGAGAATCAACTCAACTGTCGCTGACAGCGGTGCTAAAAACGAAATAGTTACTGAGAACACTTGTTCGTGATCTTAAGTAATGATACTTCTCATCCTATCAAATTTAAAGTTAATTGATACATTATTTGATTGCTTGATAACTTATCAGGCAACTTTTACTACATTATTGAGTTAATTAAGGATAGACTTGCTCTCGGGTCCGCCCTCTAGTGGTAAACTTAACAACAGCACCGCCATCTCCTGTGACCTGACTGAGTGACTGCAAAAAAGTTGTACGAACTTGAACACGCAGAGCCCTTGGGAGACAAGTAGTAACTGGAAAAAAATAAATTTCCCTTAAAATGAATAACAAACGCAAAAAATTTGAAGAATATTACATGTAAAACATAACCCAAGGGACTGGTACATATGTCAATAAAAGTGTGGATTCCATCGAAAAACTACACGTAATTAACGGTTAAAATTAGTTTGTAACTCCGAAAAATATGAAATACTGTAGCTAAAATAAGAATATACATCTGGCCCGAAGGGCTTGCCATCAGTCAGGGTAATACGATATCGGTTAATTTCGATTATATCGGTAGATATCGATTAATTTTAATTATACAAAATACTTCTGGATTTTTTGACATTATTTTTGCAATCAATAAAGCCATACACCACTTCATTAATTACTTGTTCATCTTTTCATTGACATTGATCTAGCTGCATGCTATATTTCAACTTTATTTTACCACGCTTTATTTCATTTCCATAAACATAACAACCGCTGAACTTTCTGATTCTTTATTTTCTTTAAATGCTGTAAACTTTTGTCTGTTTTACCCTTTTCGCGCCTTTTTCGTCCATTCATCTGAAGTTTTTATCATTGTTTTTCAAACACTTTTACTTTCGACACCGCATTTAATATAGTGCTCTTTTTTATTTAAAGTTTTCCTTTACCAGGTAGTTTTTTGCCGTTTTTGCTCCCATATATATTCACAATTATCTTTACTTCAATATTTTTTCAGCACAGGCTTATATTCGGTTAGCTTATACTTTCAACTTAGGCCAAATAAAAAAATTAAGTTGTTTGATTTCGAACAGTTACCCGACCCCACCTAGTTTGTCATGTCGACCCTAAAATTTTTTTTTACGTATTTGAGAAAAATAATAATAAAATCGCGAAAATCGTGAAGTCTTGTTTTTCGGAAACTGACACAACCGAAAAAAGACAATATAAAACTATTCTTCCAATCCGATGGCTGTACATCTAGCATCTGATAGGAAGCCTAAAGAACACAGAGACCATTTGGAAAACAATGGAAAACCTGAACTAGATACTCACACATGAAAAAAAATATGATAAAATAAAATAAGAAATCTACCTACCCCACCTATTTTAAATTGAATGTAATCGGAACCACACACATTACGCCTTAGACGCGGATTTTATTTTTCTCTAGTTTACAAGTTTTTAATACACTACTCCATTGTAACTTTATTACAGATCCCGGGGAAGGTCTTCCGTGTAACCGAAACGTTGATTTACTCTCAGACCACTATAAAAAATTGTTCTTTTAGTGGGCTGAGATTTACCTAACTATTTATCTAAACTTTGTGCCTTGTTCAATCAACATCAACAGAATGCGAGAAGTTCGACTGGTCTAGTGCTCTGGTATTTTCTTTCGCGGTGAGTGAACCTGCGCGGTCACAGAAACAAGTGTAATTTTACCCCTTTCACATATTTTGGTTAACTTGAAGTACGTCAATATTATTAACGATATTATCGACATTTTATTGTATTCTGATATAAACAAACTCGGGAAACAAATGCCTGTGTCTGGTATAAATAAATAAATTAAAGTCCTTTTCCAGTCACCTTGAATGCCGAAGTCAAAGTTTGCGAAATACAAGTATACCTTAGAGCACTCTATTTTTCTCTGATAGTGGCTCACAATCCGGTCCATCGCATACTTGGACACACATGTGTGAGTGGCTCGATGCCCGCATTACACGTACGTGTGCGTACGCGTTCATGAAAGTGTTTGATTGTTTGGTGCACCTTTCCTCACTGTACATAATAACACATGCATCACGTGCATACGTGATCGATGAGGAAATGCAGAGACTAGACTAGCTCCGTGTACACAGATACAAAGGGGCGTTGATGTGTCCAAGTACTGAAAGACGTTCGTGATCATGGTGAAGAGTGGAATGTCCACTTTGGTCGTAATCTCTGTCTGTATTTGTGTCGTCGCCGTGTTTGAAAGTGATGCTGTGAGTGTGAGCAACTGCCCTTGCTCCGATCCATCGTGGTGTAAACCAGTAACGAGGAAGCCGGACAAGGAGGTAGACTGCTACTTTTACTACCGGTAACAATAGTACAAGCGATTTGAAAACGTCACACAGACTTTAAACAGTGCAAACAAGAACAGAAACCGTTTAGAAATTTAAGATGGAAGATATACTATACTATCAAATACAAGAGTTGGAAATAAAAACACCAGAAAAGTTGGCAGGTACATGTAGGCAGACAGATATATACAGATAGGTATGTAGGTACATAGTTAATAAACATAGATATATGTATACAGTTTGGGATAGATCATAGATAGATAGATAGATAGATAGATAGATAGATAGATAGATAGATAGATAGATAGATAGATAGATAGATAGATAGATAGATCAATAGATAGATAGGTAGATATATAGATAGATCAATAGATAGATAGATAGATAGATAGATAGATAGATAGATAGATAGATAGATCAATAGATAGATAGATAGATAGATAGATAGACAAACTTGGTAACTCTGGATAAAAATTAATTTATGTACTTCTTAATGAGCTGGATGCCAATGTGTAAATTGTAATGATACTGTATAGGAATTAGACTATAAGCTTTTGAAATCAACTGAGTACCTGCTGATCACATGATCTGAAAGCATATGATTAAGTATCAGAGTTACCAAGTTCAAACTAGTTACTTATAACTTATCAAATGGCCTGGATAGATATACATTGATAGACAGACAGGCAAGCAGGAGACAAGACAGACCATTTCTCTATACTGTAAAGGTTAATTATTGGATTATCAAAATATTATATTGAATACAAATATGATTATAATGATATACTAAATTGTAAACACTTTGAATTGATGATGGTCAGAAATGAGCCATATGTGAAAATCATTAACCAAGTGTTAAGTATAATGAAAAAAATCATGAAATCTGTAGTCCATATCTGATATTGCCCCCCCCCCCCCCTCTTTTTTCCCCCAGGTATATGCGTTTTCCGTCAATGGGAATAACTGGAAACATTATGATTGGTCTAAAGTGACAACAATTGTTATGTTTGGATACTATGATCCTGATCTTATGTGTTATGCCCACTCCAAGCAGGTCAAAGTAGTTATGGCAGGTAAGTTTATTGAAACCGTAGACGTTGGAGACAGAACGTCTATGACAAAACTAAAATAGATAATATTCTGACTCATCTTTACAATGGTAATTAATCAACATTAATTGATCATTGCCATGACAACAAGTAAACCATTAGCAAGACAAGGAAGAATTAAGTTCAATGTCTTACTGTAAATCTGGAAATTTTATATAAAGACTTATTTTTGCTTATTTCACTAAAAAAATGAAAATGCAAAAATAAGTAGAGACTAAAATACCTTCTTGTACATGAACACAATGTACCAGTCTGGTAATTAGTAAAAATTAGTCTTTGAGAACTGAGCTGAAGATGGTAAAATTGCCAAAAAAAAAATTTTCTAGTGACAGAAATATCTATAGGTTTACATTATATAATTCCTTGGAGTGTTTGATAACTGCTAAGTGCCTATTACCTTCACTGAAAACATAATGAATATTCATTGTTCAACCATTGCATAAACATTTCTGCTGACTCCCATGATGCAGTGTGGTCAAAAGTTAAGATCCCAAAATGAGGGACAACTTCAACTTTATGTTTCTCTGAAATCACACGTAAAGTGGCCATAGGAATGAGGATTGGGTATTTATTTTGGATTTTTTAATTTACAAAACAATTTTATCATCGCTGAATCCTACTTGAAAAATCAACATGACACAAAATATGCCAAGTCCTTGTTTGTAGTTCAATGAATTGCAAAAGCATAATAAATGTGTGAAATGTTTTTTATTGTATGTACAATAACAAACAGTTTACACATTTTTTTGGCTCTCTGCAATGTATTAAGTGACAAACACAGACTTTATATAGACAATGTTGTTTCATATTGATTTTTTCAAGTAGGACGCCATGATAGAATTGTTTTATAAATTAAAAATCCAAAATAAATACCCACTCCTCATCTCTATGGCCACTTTAATGAAAGTGATTTTAAAACCCTGAAATAACTCTCGAGAATGTGAAGTTCATGAAATCGTTAATACATATTAATTATCATCAGACTCATTGCTTTATTGTATCATGTCTTCTTCAAATTCAGGTTTCTTTCCAATAGCTAACATCACAGATGCTAAGTCCAGAAATCTGTGGGTAGTAGACCAGTTACAGAAATCAGTAGATTGGCATATGGACGGTATTAACATTGACATTGAAGACCCAGTTAATACATCATCCATTCAGCAACACTTGTTAACAGAACTAGTTGATCAAACTGTTATTGCCTTCCATACACTTAATGAATTTTCACAGGTTCGTAAAAGTATATACAGTACCATAATAATCAACATGCTTGCAATATATACCATGTACCATATTACAAGATTTTGATAAATATGATTTGTTTGTGGTTGAATTAATGGATTTGCAATAATTAAATCTCAATTTATGTCAGTTGAATTGCCAATTGGCAGGATGATCTTGGTCGCCATTTTGTTTTTAATACCATGTACTGTAAAACAAAATGGCGACTGTCACCCTGGCAATATTCGACTACATAACTGAGATTTAATTATTATAAACCCATTAAAATTCGACCACAAACAAAATCATAGTTATCAAAATCTGTTCGATTTAAAGGGTTATTGGGGACATATTTGAGGTCTGTTTTGTCTTTGTACAGTGTGTTTGGATAGTGCCTAAATACATATTTAGTCAGCACTAAATTACAGGGATGTCATTTTTGATGTCAAAATATGAATTTATTTTAGATTTATACTTTAACCACACTTTGAGTATGTACATAAGATATAAAAAAAATAAACAACATACATATTGATTGTGTATACTATGTACATGTATGTACAGCCTTTACAAGGTGTGCATGCAGTTTGTTTCAAGCTACCTCACTTCATAAGTTTTTATGCCACAATTTATGCCAGAGTAAATATAACTAAAGATAGCATGCAATCATTGCTTCTAAAGTATGTGCTCTGTATTTTGTTTATGATGTAAACAGTAGCAGCATACACACTACTACTACAATTAAAATAGACACATGGTAGATTTGGTAGAATCGGTCATGTTTAAACATTCAAATATCTGACTTTGCAGTGGCCATACAGGTCAGATGATAAAACACATTCATTATAGTAAGAGGTCAATCTTTGCCATCTTTATTGTGTTTATCTTAATATGAAACCTTGTATCCGTTCTCAGTCATTTAGCTTGTTATCTCATCTCATTGAAACTGCATGCTCAAGTCGTAATGGCTGTACATATGGTGTAGAGGATGTACATGTAATGTATTAATGTTTTCAGATTATGAGCAAATAGATTAACATTAATTTTGTATAGATAGTTGAAAACACATGAATTATTAGTCTGTACACAGATTGGGTATTTATTTTGGATTTTACATTTATAAAACATAAAACAATTTTATCATGGCTTCCTACTTGAAAAATCAATATAAAACAACATATGCCAAGTCCTTGTTTGTAACTCAATGCATTGCAAAAGATTAATAAATGTGTAAAATCTTTATTAACTTTTTGTACACTTTTTTTTTAGCGTTTTGCAATGTATTGAGTTATAAACACAGATTTGGTCAATGCTGTTTCAAATTGTTTTTCAAGTAGGACGCCATGATAAAATTGTTTTGTAAATTTAAAAATTCAAACTAAATACCCAATCCTCATCCGTATCAGTGGCCACTTTAACAATCGGGTAAACGAAAAAAAGAAGAAAACATTTAGAAAAAAGGCTTTTTAAATATTAGTGAAGGAATTGCCCATGTAAATGAGTAATTCTGATATCTTGTTTTATTTGTAGGTGACTTTTGATGTAGCCTGGTCACCTGACTGTATTGATAAACGTTGCTATGATTACAAGGCAATAGCCGGCGCTGTGGACTTTGTGTTTGTTATGTCCTATGATGAGCAGAGTCAAATTTTTGGTCCTTGCATCGCCATGGCAAACTCACCATATAACAAAACTGTTGAAGGTAAATGAAACACTGTCTTCAGGTTAATATGCTGATTTCATCTTAGTTGCATCTCTTACATGTACTTATGAGTAAAAGGTGCAGCTAACTTAAAGTTGAAATCGGTGTCACCCTTGTTCCCCGTTCATTAAGGTCATCAAAGTCCAGGATTTTATAATTTTTTGTGTGATGTGAGTTCCAAGTGAAAGATAACTTAGCATGCAGAATATCTGTAAGGAGCTTAGCTGGTGTCAGTCAGTCAGTCAGATCAGGTCAGGTCAGGTCAGGTCAGGTCAGTCAGTCAGTCAGTCAGATAGATAGATAGATAGATAGATAGATAAATTCATATTGACAGAACTGAGAACTTTGAACGAGGCAAGTTGTAATTTTTCAGATAGAAGTAAAACAAAATTATTGTACATTTATTGAATCATTATTAGAAATGATATTTGAATGCAACAAGTTCATTGTAAGTGATTATCATTCTCGCAAACCAGAGCTGTTATTTCTTCCGCTATACTGCGAAAAAACGAATGGACAGTGCGTTTTGGACATTGCCGTAAAAGAGGCCATGGTTTGCAACTATGGGTGATTAAGCATACTGTATAAGGCTGAATAAGGGATGCAACTTTTTCACAAGAATTAAGTGTTTGTAGGTGTCTGAACAAAATGAAAGAATTTCCTAATGTCCTTCATTAACTTACAAATCCTCACCCCTGTCCGAGAAGGAAAGTAATCAAATTTTGTTCTCATTTTAGGTGTTGAAAAGTATTTGAAGCTAGGAGTTCCAGCCAATAAAATAGTATTAGGTGTACCATGGTATGGTTATGATTATCCTTGTATCAACATAACTAAGGTAAGCTTTTAGTTTTGTCTTACAATTCTGTTCAGTTACTCTGTCATTCTGCATTGACAAGTTGGATGTAAGTAGTTGTGCTTGGTTTTAAAAGGGAACATAACTCCAGGAATTAAAGGTATTCTCATGAATTTGAGTTCTTGAGTCATTGTTTTATGATTTCACATTACATAATTTTTTTTTTGTGACAGCCAAAAAATACCTGGAGTGGTGTTCCCCTTTAACATATTTCAGCTATTCTTACAATGGCATATATCTGCTTTTTGTTTGGAATTGGTTTTTGTTACAAATCTAAGCCATATTTTTCTCTCCAATACTTTTTTTCAAAGAGACTTTCAGAACATTTACACCATACTTTGTTGTTCTCCGATTCACAATGAACACAACTTTACAGCAAGTTTACTGAAAATATATTTTAAGTAGATTGTGAAATTTTCTTGAATGATATCAAGTGTTGAAATATCTGTTGATACATGATTTGTTCAACGTGGTGTTGTATATGTGTACAATGATCACAGCTCTCAATATTGTGTGCCTTGATAATAGCATCGCTCTTTTATGCTTTATAATAACACTAGAGGGCAGTATCTATCTGCAACATACACTGATCTGGCAAATTTGGTTCTGTGCTGTCATTTTCAGGGCAATGTGTGTGCACTAAAGAAAGTTCCATTCCGAGGAGCTCCATGCAGTGATGCAGCAGGCAGACAGAAAGACTACAGTACTGTAAAGAAAATGCTCTTGAATTCAACGTCTGGCAGACATTGGAGTGATGAGTACAAGGCACCTTATTTTAACTTTCAGGTAGGTGCAATTGCATCTTTTCATTTTTTATCACAATTTAAACCTATTGTCCCATAGTTTAGCATACTATATATAGTGAGCTGCACTGAGCAGTTAGATACGATTAAATTTTTTAGGCTTCTGTGTGTGTGTGTGTGTGTGTGTGTGTGTGTGTGTGTGTCTGTCTGTCTGTCTGTCTGTCTGTGGTGTATGTGTGTGTGTGTGTGTGTGTGTGTGTGTGTGTGTGTGTCATGTATGTATGTGTGTATTTTTTTAGGTCTGATAGTTTTATCTTTTCTATTCCTCACAGGACACTGAAACCAAAGAGACACATCAAATGTGGTATGATGATCCAGAAAGTTTGAAATATCGCTATGACTATGCATCTAAAACAGGGTTGCTAGGTGTTGGCATGTGGGAAGCTGATGCACTGGACTACAGTGATGATGAAACAGCAAAAAAACAGACCAAAGCCATGTGGGATGCAATATAAGTTACAACTGTACAGCAATTTTCAAAAAAATCTCTTCAACGATATGATACAGCCTATTTTAAGTAAGCCTGTTCACCTGCTGTGTTTGATACAATCATGTAAAAACCAATAGCAAACTACATATTCGACACTAAGTTAGCATTGCAAATTCTTGCTACATTTTGTCTATTATGAAATGAACCATTTAAATGTAAATATACTGCAAATAGATGCAGACATGCAGATGCCAATGTTTTGACTGCATGGTGACACTTTGGTTCATTTATTTTAGACAGAATGTTGCAAGAAACTTTATTTCATTCAATCTTGTTATCTTAAAGCACAGTCCCTCTATCACTATCAGACTGTGCTTAAAGTGTACATGTACAGTTTCTTATTGGTTTCTGTGTGGTTGTAACAAACAGGGCTGGTGAATTGTAACTTCAAATGGGCTGTAGGTGTTAAAACACCAATAGCAACTCTACATCACCGGATCAGTAACTACAGATACAGCAACATAGACAAGCTAGATAGATGAATGCTAGCGTAGTTACTGATCCAGCAAAACATACACAGGTTAAAGCAACAGTAGTTGTAACTTGAAATATATTTTCTGACTTTATGTTCTAATACACCCATCACAAATTTCGACTGCTATTTTCAGATTGGCAAATTTTATATGAAGTCAGGGCTCACTCAAGTCATTTTTCTTTGAGTGTGATTTTCTGTAGACTTCTCCCAAAGTGAACTCTAACCTCATGTAAATAAGCCAAATTTCGTTGTTTACACTAGGATACACATCAGTCTTTTTTGACAGAGAATTTAACTAATTAGAAAGATTACACCACTACAAGAAAAATGAATTAGTGTATTTTTCAAATGGTATAAACTAACAAAATGAGGAAAAAAAATGATGCAAATCCTTGGGCTATAACAGGATGGTTAAGTGTCAACTCATATAAGATTGTTGAAAATTTAACAGCACACAAGACTAACTAAACATCAAGATTTTTAATTAAAATTTTACATGAAATAATCAAGAGAGCAAGCAATATTATTTCTAAATTACCTTTTTTGAAATAATATATAGTCAGAAAAAAAAACTCTCTATCGATGTAACAACAATTTCTGTTTGTTGAGACTTTATGTCTTGACGAAATACCGGTATGCATCTCGTGTTTCTTTTATAAACATTCAAAATGGCAGCTGTTTCTTTAAGTCCTTTTTTTTCTCACATGATGACACCCTGTCATATTATTGCTTCTGGTTTGCATTTTCAAAATTTTGGTACCAGTATGTGTTTTTTAGTCCCCCCGACCCCAACAGACACTTGGTATTTATTTGTTGCCACCAATTTCTTTGAAATCATGTCTCTATTCAGTCACATGGGGAGGGGGGGGGGGGACTATGTCTTCTATGAAGCCTTGTCGATTAATTTTCGATTTCATTACTTGGAATTGATATGTTTATAGACTATTTTTGTAAATAAGAATTTTAGAAAGTGAAAAAAATCCTGTCTTCCTTAGATCAGTTTTATTTGTGTATTTGTGGGTGTAGTCAAAACTAAAACATGCATGGAATAGATTCAAATATGATGATATTGAGTGGTTGGTTGTTAGCTTTTTACTCCATATACATAAAATAATCATGAGTCAAAAAGAGCCAGCATAAAAACAGATAAAATCTGACCAAAATAGAGTAAAAAAATAACTCTTGATAGACAAAAATTGTAGACAAAGATTGTCTATGGCTAAATGATTTCTGATAAAACTTAAGAGAAAAGACTTGCTTGATATATATTGTCAAGACTCTTTTCATTGTACATTATGCTGCAAAATTTCAGTGAACTACAATTTATTATAGCTTTGGAGACCATACTTTTGTCTTTGATGGTGTTTTGGCAAGTATTGGATGTTATTCCCCAGTATTTTTTCTTCGTTCAGCCAAGAAAAATATGAGTGACCTAAGGGGCCTTTGTCAGTACGAGTCGCTAGACAAGTAGTGATAACCCTTAGGTCCACGAGTATTTTTTGGCTGAATTAAGAAAAACATTGGAGAATAACATAATTATACCAGCGCCTTGTAGTGACAAGGGCCCCTTAGGTAACTTGTAATTTCCTTGGTTGAATGAAGAATAAAAATATTATGGAATAATATCTAAAACTTTTATATTTTGGAGGTTGAAGAACTATGGGGTATTAGATGTTGACATAATTTTTAACATGTATCTATAAAGATAGGGTCATGTAAACCAGAGTACAAGACAAAGTCTGCTTTGCTAGAAGGCATTGTTACCTGACATGTGTCAAAAAGAATTTGACCGTGCTAGGAATGGCCAGGTGATTGTGTTTTGAGTCATGTATGTTTTGTCTAAATGCATGCAGATGTGAGAAATAACAGGCATTGCATCAAAGACAGGAATGGTTGCTAAAATGGAATGTTTTTTGTTTTCAAATTTCATGAGAGAGAGAGAGAGAGAGAGAGAGAGAGAGAGAGAGAGAGAGAGAGAGAGAGAGAGAGAGAGAGAGAGAGAGAGAGAGAGAGAGAGAGAGAGAGAGAGAGAGAGAGAGAGAGAGAGAGAGAGAGAGAGAGAGAGAGAGAGAGAGAGAGAGAGAGAGAGAGAGGGGGGGGGGAGGGAGGGAGGGAGGGAGGGAGGGAGGGAGGGAGGGAGGGAGAGGCAAGTCACTAAAGGAGTGTACACAGTGACAAATCTGTCTCATGCAGCACACTCATGTTGGCGGACTTATATATATTCAAATGTTAAGTGTTTGAAAGTAAAAGACTTGTTCTTTCAGTGTTAATCATTGCATTTAGCATCATGGCTAATGAAAGCAATCAATTCTAAATGTCTACTTTTGAGAAAACATAAGACAACCACTCATATATTTGAAACTTGTTGATCTTTTTATTACAATACATGATTAGTAGGAAAGTCCACAAACTTTGGAACATACCGTATGAATTGTCCGAAAATATGCCATAAGACATAAACCTGATAAACATATGAAATACACCATTATTACAACAACAAAAAATTAGCATTCATTTATTCCATACTGTCCCAACCTAGAATAAGCTGCCTTGGTATGTATCATGATGATTGAAAAAAGAAATGATGTATTGATGATCAAATTAGTATAAACCTAAAGCGCCATCACCAGTTGTCAGATAAAATACTCCTTTGATTGTTGATTTACAGCTGCAGAGGAAGTTCTGGTATTTATAAATTCTAAACTTCTAAACAAAAAGGTGGAATTGAAAGATATTTCCTTTCTAATGTTTTGGCAACATGGTACACCAAAGGCCTCTTTATGTCACCATCCAAAACGTACCCGCATTCTATATTCCGTTGCTTCAGTAGAAATATGCGCTCTGGTTTGTGAGAATGACGTTTCCGATGTTTTCATATGCAAGGTTGTACTTGTACTGACTGAGTTCCTTAGTAAATTTTCCCGTCTTCAGATCTAGACATCCATTCATTCTTCTATTCATTCATACATCTACATCTACATTTACATGTACATTCTCTAATTTCTGTGTAAATGAAAGTCAAATAAAAGTTACAGCATTCCCAAATCTGTGAAAGGGGAGTACAGAACTTGTCATTCAAGAAATGTGTGTGAAACAAACAGCGCTTCCAAACATCAATACAATTGTCACATCACTGTGAATATACGTATATTCCTTTGGCACTGAACAGATAAACAATAATATTACAACTAGTAACACTGCCTGGAAGAGTTTTACTTCATCTGCGAGTTCCTTGATTTGTTGAAATGTCAACATATCAACACCATTTATATATGTACTGGTATGTCCACAACATACATGTGCTACGTTATTTATGCAATGGTTATATTACTAAAAAGACATACATTTTGACTATGCAATACTTTTATTAGAATTTGGAATCACTTTTCATTGAATTTCCTCTCTAGTGATCTATTACAAACTAAGTGAAAATACCTTTAATCTTTAAATAAATGGTAAATGAACCTTTTTTGGTTGAAATAAGTATTATTTGAGTATATGTTAAAGGGCGTATTAAAGCTGGGTTTATGTGTTTTGGTTTGTAATCTTTACTGCTGTAGTATTCTGCAAGCTGAAGTATACGTAACATACCTTGCTAATAGCATAACTCAATACTTATATTCTAGCCTGTTTACGGCACTATCGAGATACACCGTAACCCTCATAATCTCAGCTTGTCTTAACCAGTTTTCAAACAGTTAATGTAGCCACACCCCCAAAGGTCATTATCAAAAACATGTTAAATTTACATAATCATATGCAAATAACATGTAAATTATCACATGTCCACTACATGTCCATGATGCATAATTTGCTCATGAATAATAATGGTCTGACGAGTTGTCATGGTTGATGGGACTACCCGCTGTCATTGACCAGGCTATTCGGTGAACATTTTTCAGTTGTTATTATCAGTTTTGATAATGTAATAAAGAGAAGATGAGGGGTTAAGATGTATGACCAGCTAACGATGTATCTTGACAGTGCACTAAACAGGCTACTGATATTCAGACATAACATATATTGATTTGATGACATAATTTAGTATATAGATACTAAATGTCCTGGACACCTGTGCCATCAACTGTGCCACCAATGCCAGATGATTTCAATGGTATCGACATTAAATTTATATGTCAACAGTTTACTTGAGGTCTTCGGTTAGTATTTTTGCCAGCATAAAATACTCAGGCCAGCTCTCTGTGGTGGTCGCTTTGTCAAAGTGGACAAGTTTTATGTCTACACAAACGAAGCAACCAGAGTTGTCCAAAGCAGTAACAACATGTAAACTCAGCTTTAACACTCATCTGACATTCAAATTGTAAATGTATTCATATCCAAAAGTTCCCTTTATTCAACCCATACCAATCCTTGTTGACTGAGGATCTCTCTCCTAAATTCTAGTCAGTGAAGTCACGCAAATAAAAGAAAGCAGAAAATATTAAGAAAAGGTGCAAATGAAAAAAAGAAAGAAAAGAGAAAATGTTCAATAACATATTTTCCAGCCAACAGCTGAAAAAATTCCACAAAATATTCTCATGAGTTTCTTAAAATATACATATTGCCTATTTGTTCTGATCTTTGTTATTAATAAAGAAGTGTCCAGTCCACTCACATAATAAGATCCTGGGGCATTAAACACAGGGCAGCGAGATTGTTAATATAGTAAAAGCATCTGTATGAATTGTATGGCAAGCAGCCTTATTGTTAGTGCTCCATAACACAAAACTTTTAGACGTAATTACACTAAACTGTACATATTTACTAAGAAAGCCAATTAAAAGGTTTTTACAAAGATCTATAAATCGTAAACTGCTGTCTTTGGAGTTTTGTGCCGACAATTAATCATGCATTCATAACAACCTAAGTGTCAATTGCATGAATATTTAACATCTTTAACCAAATAACATAAAATACAACTTTTTTGTTAATTACTTCTATGCCTGTAGAAATTGTCAATATTAGTACACCTATCTTGCCTACAGAGAAAACCTTTTCAGACACAGTCTTGATTAATTCATAATTATAGAGTATAATATTCACATATTTGATATCATACATTACATAGTCTTTTCATTCTGCTAAATATAATAGTTTAAAATAGTCCAGAATAAAGTCCACATCTTGTGGATATATGTACATGCAAAATACATCTTGCACCATGCTTTTGTTGCATTTCAATCGCCGTCATCATGATTGAAATATAGATTTGATAGTTTTTTCATCTATCGGTCCTTTTTTATAGTAAGTTCAAAATGTATCTGTTCAATATCCTCCGAATGTTTCTTGTGAAGCGTATACCATATAAAGAAATCCATCTTCGTCCTGTTCGTTCTGATAAACATCTGATATTGGGGTGGAATTGCTGACCATACTTTTTTGGTTGACCAACAAAAAGAAGGCCTGGTTTGGATTGAGCTGAAGTCGTCTCCTAAACAAAAGAGTAAAAGAATTGAAGTCAGATCCCGAGCATTTATTGCACAATAAGAACATTCTAATAATAACAACAACAACAACAACAACAACAACAACAGTTTTTAGCCACTGAAATTGAATAAAGACTAGAAAATACACACACATTGCATGCATCACATATAATGTCTGGATTATTCCAGAAACAAACCTGATAGAATCATTAAAATATAATATATATACATGTATGACATCGGCATCTGAAAAGGTAACTACACTACAAATTCCAAATACAAAAACTGTTTTGTGTATAGATCGCCTAAAGCCAAATGTTTTGAATCCCAAAGTAACTGTTTTTTAGATTACTACTTTTCACTGGAGTCATTTAAATAGAATTATTCTTAATCTTGCTCATGACCAACTGTTTCTAAACTTCTGCTAAATACCTGTTTTTCATACCCAAATGTTAATCTTACTCTGACATTGTCAGTGTTTTCTCCAAATTTCGAGGACAGAGGGGGATCAGGCACAATATATTGGTTTGTATGCACTGTGAGATGATGTCAATAGCATCGCCTCTTGATTCAAACCAACAACACGTAAACATAATTACCATATTCAATCGTCACTGAGGGACAACATAATCTAATTTTAGATTTCAATAAAAAAGCCGCTAGTAAAATGCCAGGCATGGCAGAGGAATGGCGAGACCATTAATCCCCACAGACTGGATTCAACGGCGAATGTAATGACACACATGTATGCACACACAGAAAATATAATTTTGCTAAGACCGCATGTGGGATCACCTCCATAGCTTAAACATACATTTCGTCCCATCTCCACTGAACAAAAGTATTGTTGGCATATTAAACTACTCAGGCTAAAAGGTCCAGTCCAAAATGTCTCATTGGAATATTCGGACATCTTTACTACTTCAGAACTATTGTGGAAATAATACACATGTGGTGGAAACAAAAGGCCAATTTTTAGTATGAATCACAAACTCAGTTTTACAAGTATGTGTTTAACAGTAAGTAATAAAATGCCCTGGTGTATAAAATAAATATAATAACAAAGAGATTATTCAACAGCTGCATCAATGATAATTATTAATATGGTTGTGGATGTGATATAAAAGTAATATAATATTAGCCATTTAATAATATTAACTTTACACACTTGTAAATGTTTGATTTAGAAAAGTATTCTTTTATTTACCATGATAAAGTAAACAGTTGAGAAAATTTTATAAAATTCTTTAATCTATGTCTTTGACAGAAAATTTGTGAAGTAATAACAGTGAAACAGTGAAATACTATAACAGTACCCCATGATGTTTGAGTGTAAGTGTGGTGTACTCAGGGTATTTGCACGAGAGCTTGCAGTGATTTCAGTACTTTCACGAGCATAGTTAGTGAAAGTGCAGCAGAAAACACTGCAAGCATGAATGCAAATACCCCTGAGTATCCACACTTGTACTCGCAAGTCATGGGTTTCTGTTATTATTACAAATAAATATGTTTATCCGAAACAACAAATTTCCATAACACTGATACTATGTGTAATCACACACTTCCGTTTAGAATGAATGACTGTGTCCTCATTTGCGTATCATTTGCATGCAGGTATGTATTAATGTGTGTGCAGTGCAAATACCACTATTATGCATGCACACCAGTACAAGTAATCTCTGGTACATATGTAATGATAAATTTTCATAGGGGAATTATTTAAATGAGCTAAGTATGTGCGTGCTACTGGCATATTTATTTTAGCATCACTTGCTTTGTTCAGTGAAATCATTGAAATACTAAATTCATCATTTGGAATTTATTAAAACTGTTTGCTAGAGATGTTTTCTGCTAAAATAAAATAATATTGAAATACTTTTTATTCATAGATGCCATGCATACCTTCCTAAATCAGTGAAAATTACCTAGCAAAATCAGCCAAATTCTATTCATTTTAGTGAAGTGAAAATTGAATCCTTGGAAATATAGTATTTGACGCAGACGGTATTTATGAAGTTATTGTAGTCAATACTAGTTAGTATTTGTATAAATATGATTACATGGGGCAATTCATTAAGCAGCACAAGAAGCAACTTGTGACAATTGTAGAAAAAACGACATGTTGCATTCCTGTCTGCGCACCTAGTGATGTTGCAATGCCCTGCAATTACGTGTCTCTACAAATACAAGCAATTTGTCACATGTGCTAAATTGCTTAGTGCATTGCTCATCCAGCTGCCATGTGTAACTTGGCCTTAAGAGTGATTGGTTCAAAGCACCACCACTGAGCATTCTCCCAACTACAGCCATGCTTCAACAGTGTTCTACCATCCATGAGCTTTAGTAATATTTCAATGGCAATACTATAGGAATACTCTCACATGAAGAGCAATAGCTGATAACAATGTCCATGTGTGTTACATATAAATATGACAGAGAACGTTTCGATGTTGAAGACATTCGTATCATAGGCTGATCAGTATGCAAATAATTATGCAAATTGCAATATTACTGATATGTAAGTTAGTATGCAAATTAATTGCCACCCTTGCAATCTATCCTAGGGAGAACACTGATTACAAAATTCAAACCTTCTTCTTACACCATACATGTGATAAAAGTATGAAAACACTGCTAAACCCAGCATCAGACAGTAGATCACTCACAGGCCTGAAAAATTATAGCTAACGTCCATTCAGGCTTATTTTTGCTGTTAATTTTTTGTGCACTTGTTTTACATGTAGCACAATCTTTTTGGTTGAGTTCAAGAAAAAAGCCATTTGGGATCTGTTAACTAACATTGTCCATGGCAGTGAAGCTGTGACTATATGCTAGATTTCATCTACTATGAGAGTTAGTGCAATCAAAGTGAAATAAGTATATATATATGTAGTATAAAGATATGAAGTCATCAGGCATTTTCACCTGATGATTAAAATCCACATTACTATACAGCAGCTCCACATAATAGAAATAACACCCACAGACCTAAAGCACAACATGCCTGTCTTACTTCCTCTACTCACTTCTGCCCATTAAGCACAGAAGATTAAATCCTTTACAGCAACCTCTGGTCCTACCAAATTCCCCATTTATGCAGATGAGTTCACTGGGACACAAGGTTGGTTCAAATCTTGCTGAAGGACATTAGCAAATCGGAAACATAAAGCCATGGTGACAATTTAAATAGTGGGGTGCAGACTGTGAGCCACCCCCCACCCCTCCCCCATCAACAATTTGACTATCACACCTCTGTACACTTTATACAAAAAAAAAATCACAAAACCTGAAACAAAAAGTCACTAGGCTCAATGAAAAACTTATATTAGAGTCTTACCTGATAATTTTGACAAGCTCACTCATGTTGACATGATCAGGAACTAAAAATTTTGTTTTGTCAAGCATAGGCAGACTTCTTTCACCTTCAAATCTCTCAATTATTACCTGTTTGGAAAAAAGTTGATTTAAAGTTAAACACGAGTTAAAATCTGACAGTAATGTGTGGGGCTAAATCTTTGTACATATTCTGAGGATGAATTCAGTTCAGGGTTACAAAATATTTGATAAATTGGCCTAATCTAAATAAATACAGAATTGTTACACCTGTTGACACTTCTTCTAACAAGTGAATTGACATAGTGGTTGTACAGTACCAGCATGTAATGCAGCATCCTGCTCTATCACATGTTGTTCAATATGTGCAATTGTTACTATGGTCTGATACTAATAATAGTTGGCCTTGACTGACATTTCTGCAGAAAATCTACTTGTACCTAACCCCTTTTTTTCTAAAATTTAAACCTCACATAAATAATTAACAATTCATACTTCAAACTGCTACAAACAAAGGCTGTCAAAGAGAAGAAATGATGAAAGGTATTACACTGAGTCACTTTATGTGACTCATACTATTTTTACTTTCAAACCCAATGCAGTACCTGCAGACTCTACATACATATGTGGTGTTTCTTTGATATTTGCCTGTTGAACAATACACGATACCTTTACTGGAAACAGACAGTCCATCTAAGAACTTCTTTACTAACCATTGATGGTATTGTGTACACTGGCTTGATGTATGTATTATAATATATAAACAGTTGTGAATCAGGTATGGAACCTATTACATATTTCTTTGTCAATTGTCAAAACCTGTGGTACATGTATGTTGATTGGCAATCACTTGTGATTATATGTTTCAACAAATATAACAACATCAAGAAATTGATAATATGAACAAGCAATGTGAAAGAAGTTCAAGTTACAGCACTCTGAGGTGTTAATATACTAGTATTGCCTTGTTTCACTTTTACTTTTGTTTAAATCTTTCAACAGATAAATCTCAAGGGGTGAATAAATTTGTACATATTTGGTTATTTTCCTTTCACTAGTGTCGACCTCCATATTCTGACAAATGGGATTACCATTTATAGTCAGAAACAAGTTGTTTCTACTAAATTCTAGGTGTACTTGTGCTATCAGTATCAACTGACGATGAGTCACTTGAGTTGAAACATGGAAGTACCACACTTCCATGGTTGAAACTACATCACAGTACAAAATTTCGTCGAAATAATTGTATTACATTAGATTATAAATGAGTAAATGATAATTGTACTACTGTTAAAGTACATTAAATCATATATTGTTTTATGTGGACCACGTATTTTAATGCCGCTAGTTTGGGTGACGAAACATTTATATGACGTCACAATCAATGATGTCATGGCAAAGGGGAAACACCATAACACAATCGTAGGGTTAGGGATTACGAACAAAGTATGAAGTAAAAGTAGTAATTATTTACCGGTACTTTGTTGGGGTGTTGCTCTCGTATTTCTTCAACATCTTGTTTTCTTTGTGCTGGAAATAATAAATTAGATAAAAAACAAAAAGAAACTATTAAACTCGAGGCAAATGTTACATGAAAATGAATCCATACTGCGTGCGTTCAAAACTTCACGCCTTTCAAATGACTTCGTACACTTACCGTACGTCCTTCTCTCTTTAAATGTTTTGACGGGCATGTTGTAGCGATTTCACTCTCACAAATTCTAAACTTGAAACGAAAAGCTGAAAAAATGATGCAGAAGTTTGTTGGAAAAACCCTACGCAGCGCAAATTGTCAGTGTTTCAACCCAGGAAGTATGTGATCACTGGTTATTTATACCGTTGGCGCCCCTCCCTCAATATCAAAATATATTCTTTGGATAAGTATTTTAAAGAATATGTTACATTTTAGTAGCTGTAAATATAAGCATGTTTATATTTTTATTGAAAACATACACAGAATAGTGAGATTAGGGAGACTATTTTTAGTGAAGTTGTTCAGAACCTTACAAATTATTCGGGTCAAACAACCTGATAGAACAGCCACAACAAGTACACGAAATGTACTCTGGGTATACAGAACAGCCACAACAAGTACACGAAATGTACTCTGGGTATACAGAATATGGATCACGTGAGTTTGTGTTGGACGGTATCATAACAGGGCCAGTCACAGGAGATGGCTTTGAGATAAAGTTGATGAACAGATTTCAAAACATGTCCAATCGTATATACAACATATCTACATACAACTAGCGTATCAGAAGATTCGAATTTGATACATGCTCTTTCCAGACATATTTTTTACAACCTTGGCACGTACTGTAGTCTGACAACTTGATGATGTGGCGGGTACTTTAGTTCGTTTGGTAAAGAAGAGAAAAGTATACACGGGAAAAATGCGAGAGAAGAGTGTTAGTTTTACATGCATTAGTCTAGTTCCAATAATACAGTATCATTACGATTTACACCTCCAGCTCCACTCACAGAGTTAGAAACCACGTTGGCATCCAGACTATTATAATTATGCATCGACATCCAGTCCAATACACACCTCAGATACTAGTACATACGGCGATGTTTGTTTTTATTTGCCATTGGTATTACTGTTTTTGATGCACACACGCCCGGTTCATCCTACATTTTGTTTTAATTCTAATAATACCATCACACCACTCGAGAACTCTGTGTGATATATTTTATGTGTCCAGCTGTTGTTGCCTTTTCAAAATTTCCATGTATCATTGATAATACACGTTCAAAGTCTATTCACACACATTTTACCACAGGGCACTCAGGCTTAGTTATGTTTACGAAAACAAACAAACAATAAATAAATATATAGATAAATAAATAAATAAATACTGACATGCATCAACAAGAGAGTAATTACAAATCAATATCAACAACAAAAAATACTATATGTTGCCTATATGCGAATTGGCCACGCCATTAATGCATTTCAAACATAGGAAAACATATTATGTTGATAATGATATGTAATTACTCTCTTCTTGATGCTTGTCAGTATTTATTTATTTATTTATTTATTTAATATTGTTCATTTATTATTATTTTTCTTTGGAGGAGGGGTGGGGTGGGGGTTTGTTTTCGTAAACATAACTAAGCCTGAGTGCCCTGTGGTTTAACATTTATTTATTTATTTATTTATTTATTTATTTATTTATTTATTTATTTATTTACTTATCTATTGCATTGCATTGCACTGTGCCATGTTGCATTGTATGCATATTGTATTATATTATATTGTATTGTATTGCATTGTACTGTATTGTACCATATCATATTATTGTGTTGCATCGTATTGTATTGTATTGTATTGTATTGTATTGCATGCGGCTAGTTTTATTTGTGTTGCCAAGCAAGGTATGTGCTGTTTTCATTTTTCTTGCTTTTAAGAGTATTTCACATTTTATTTAACTAATTGACAATGTGAGTATTATCGTTATTTGCCCTTTCTAATGTTTTTTATTCACTGTATTTCTATTCCTCGAGGTGTTTTGGAATATACAAAAAGTTTGGATTTGGAATCCAATATAAGAGAATCGAAAATTTCTCCGGAAACGCATTTACCTCTATCATGCGGCTTTCCAAACAATAATATTGATCACCGCAATTGAAAAGACTGGAAAAGTGACATACATTTCTATTCAGTCTGTATCTATTTAGTATCGATTCCTTTATCTTCTTCAAAGCGATGGTGTTGCAATTTTTTCCTAATGACTCGTTTACATCCACACAACAGTGACAATACGTACCAGTCACCTATTTTCCTTTCTATTGTTAATAATATAAAAAACGTCGCTCATGAACGAGGAATACATTCCGTTCGATATTTTTGATGGGCAACATTGTTACGTCAGCGCTTAGGTCCGTGAAAAGTATGTTTGGAATGCCTGTAAGAAGGGCGGCGCAGAAGCAAAACCGTGTTGCAGTGTAGCGCGTCACTCGTTGAACAAAAGCAAGCTCATTTGTATACCAAAGGTGCCGACACTGACAGCAAAAGGCGTCGTTTTTCGCTGATTGTGCCCAAATTTCAAATAAAAAAGTATTCTAACAGACACAGTAACTTTAACGATAAATCGATATGCAGTTTCTACCGGTAAAAGTACGAAATTATGAGTTTAATTATAGTTAATTGTCCAATCAATTACATTGCGCTTTGTCACGTGACCTCTTTTACTGACCTTGTGTGTGAATGTCTGTACAGGAATGGCGCCAACACTAGAGGGATAGTGATATTTGACCCCAACAAACATCCTCAAGATGCCACGCAAGAAACCAGACACAGGTAACAGAGGAATCTTGGTTTTCTGCACTTCACGTCGGTGTGTATTTCGTTACTTTCCGAGCGATCTGTGAGAAGTTAGTGAAGTTCAGTGACTGGACACCCGCTTGTGTTTATGCACGACATGTGCATAGATTTCCTGCATAAAACATGGAGTTCAAACGGGCATTCGAGGAGTAGTAGCCTCATTTTCATGGCCCCACAACGCTGCTGCTAGTCGCCAATCAGATTAAATATTTATCAACGGACCATTGTAGAATATTGATAACATATTATTTTACTCTGTACGACAGAAACGAAGCCATTGGAATCGCTGCGATGTATGTGGGAGCTTGCCTATGTCTTCCAGTTCCTGCGGCTGTTCAGAGGGAAGTTTGACTTTGGCAAGGTAGCGATAGAGGTACGTTCGCTTGGTCTATAGGAATTTTGGTCTTTTGTTGTCATTATTTCACTACTGCAGCTGAAATTGTTTACTAATCTCGTTATATTGTTACACGAGACTGTCCAGGTGGGGATTTGAGCGTCGATTGCTTGATTTGTAAGGTGTGATAAATGACGTTTTGCCATATCTAGTCTGCACCACTGTCGATCACTGGACATTGCTACATACATTGTTGATTGTCAGAACTGAGTGTGTGTGTGTACACACAGTAGAAAATACGTCACACTATCCCACGCAGTTGAGCACCGTTATTATTCATATTTTTAGTGATTCCCGTCGGGCGTGTCGTGCTTCCTGCCAGGGAAATGTACCTAATTTTACCGCGAGATAATTGAAGTGTTCTTTATATACTACACTGTTTTTCTAGGTCCTAGAAAACGAACTGTGTGAAGATAACAGTTGTCTACTGGCAGACACGTTTACCAAGTTGATGCGATTTGTGTGTGAAACAACGGACGTTCTGTAAGTTCTACACCTTTCTCTTTCACCGTTTCCGTACGATGAAATTTGATTACACACTGTTCATCTCGCATGGTCTATTATCTCTCGGGAGGCTGCAGCGTCTTTGGGAAACTATTTGTGCGAGATGTACAGTAAATCATGATTGTAGTATGTGGGTTCGTTCTTGGTAGCCAGCCAAGTATTACTCGAGTTTTGAGTTCTGGCAAAACACCCGGCATTTGATACAGGGTCAGTTACTCATGAACTTCACCTGTGGGTCTCACAATTGTTCCAGAATGTCGGAGCAACATGTGACCCAGACAAAAGTGAGGATTCAATACATATTTTTTTTACTCGTAGACATGTACGTATGTGAATATGTGTGTTGTGTATTTGTGTGACACATGGAGATAGATATTGGAGTGAAGCATATACAAACGAACAGTGAGGTGCCATATTGGGGAAAAGGTTGTTTTGATTACAGTACAATTGGTAGTCAGTGACACATGAATATTGGTCGAGAACTCGAACAGCTCTAGAACCAAATGATGTTTGAAGTCACTCCACACTTAATGTTACAGATACTTAGACCAAAACAATAAACTGGTCCCTAGTGCAGATATCTCTAAGCTTAGTATACATTGTGATTTTTGAAGAACTGCAAAGTACTAACAGTCCACTGACCTTGACAGAGTTTTGTTTGCTCCAGACATTTGTACACATGCAGTAAGAAAGAAAAGGCGGTTCTTTAAAATTAGACCACTATAGGGTAACAATGAGTGAGACATGCTGCCTTGTAGTGGGATGTGTATACGGAATTGCAATAGAAATATGTTACTCTTTTTAATTTGAACTTGTATGGAAATAATAGAGATGATATAGAAGGGTTTGTTGGCCTTGATAAACTTATTCTCTCTTGGTCTTGGCCAGAGAATTTTTTTTTTTGAGTTGCCCTCCGCATTTCATGTAGATCTTTAACTGCTTTTCATAGAATATTTTAGTTGTCTACCTTTCATTCAATCTAGTGTCTATTTTCTATTTTATAGTTTTCCATATAATTATTCTTCGCTACGTTTTTGCATGTAAATATGACAAAAGTGAAACTATGATAGCAGTGTCTAGTGTACAATTTTCACTGGGGAAGGACTGCAAATAGAATGTAGCCTTTGTGAAGTTTATTTCAAAAGTGGCTATTTTTAAAAACTGAAGAAGGTGATACTCCAACCACTTCTTGTGTTATTTTTAGCGATGAGTGATAAATACCTACAGTAATTATGAGAAAACTGAACTATAATATTTTCTATTAAAGCCCAAATTATTTATTCATGTAACTTCATAATCCAAAAAGGAATAGTTACAAATAATAAGTTATGTCTTCACATTTCCATGTTTGTCTTTTTCCTCAACGCTTATCACTAATGGAAAAATAATGTTGATAAATCAAATATTGTTGGTATTGAGAAATGTGTTTTACAATATGGTTGATGGACTGATCATTTCACCGCTTTATTTGATTTCTGATATTATACAAAATAACTAAACAGCAGAAATTCAGAGGAACATTTTATGTGATTTAAATTTTCTGTAAATAAAATCGGAACAAGAAATACTTTATGGATCTCAAAAAGGAGAAATAGAAATCGCTATTTATATATGGTTATTATTAGGTTATTTTTTCCCAAAATAAAAGATATCGGTGATAACGATTTGAAGTGTAATAATGCAGTTACCCTTCGATATATCCATTGTTTATGACAAAAATGATAGCCAGGAACTTGAGTTCATGATACTGTCACACATCATTCTATTTACCATTGTTTGTCCCAGACACTGCAAAACTGTAGTGACAGTTTGGAATATTAAGAAATTGAATAGAGAAAGTGTTTGCAAGATTTTTCACTGAATGAGCACAGACTTATATCATCAAACTTGTGTATCCCAGCCCCTCCAACTTTGTGTAGTGAACAGTAGTAATGAAAATTGTCAGTATATTTTCAAAATGTTGTACAGTGATTTTTTTTCAAAGCTTTCGGAACACTGGTAATATAGATGAGGGGAAAGCTAGTAGAATGTGAAGAGATTTCCATACTTGTTACCAGACTTTTTAGTGGTGAACGAGAGTAACAGAACAAGGAAATTTTGGAAAAATATAGACATGGGATTTCATGTACCAGAAATTTAGTTGGGAACCCAAATATGTACCTGGAGAACTCGGGTGTATTTTGCCTACTTGATTCCAAATTATACATCACTATTTTGTATCACGCTGTTTTAACAGCAATTGAATATTGCACCTTTCACCTTTTGAAAAATTACTTGAAATTATAATCCAGATGAAACTATATAATGCAGAGATGTAGGAAAACACATCGTTTAAATGATACATGTATACTAAAAACAAATTAAATTTGTTGAATATTTCAATAAGGGTATCACTAAATATTTGAATTCTATTTTGCTCAACCTGTACTTTTTAGTGTACAAGCCAAATACCTTCCTGTGGTAGAGAGAGAGAGGATTAATTTTTATTGAAATCGGATTAGTTTCGTAGCAAAAGATGAGATTATTTGAAACAAATCATCAACAACATTATCTACAGTGGTATATTCGAAATATGGCATCATTATAAACATAATAATTTATATCATGTAGACAGTATGTATGCTTTATATGGTGTACACCTGACTGCTAGCAGCAGTTAGTTGTTTTTCAAAAGCTGTTGACGTTCCCTGGTTTAACATTTTCATGAAAGTAAAATGTTAATAAAATGTGTAGTTTGTTTAATCTTTGTATGACAAAAACAAAGTACATGTATTTATTAGCGGTCTGAATGTAGCAGTGACAGTTGGTCACTTTTATAGAGCTCTGTCTCTGTCTATTTGAAATCTGAGGCATAATATTTGACAAATGAACATAAATTTTGTTCTGAGCATTCATTATTATCTATAATAAGGTACTTAGTAGATGTTTTGTGATGTATCTTGTTTATTGATATGGTGTACTGGCAGTCTATCACACAGAAATGAGATACCTCAGTTTGCTAGTGTGTAGAATCAGAACGATTTTACAGTAATCATGTGTTTGGCATGAGATAGTCTGTGATACAGTTAATATTGACTGCTAGAATGAACAGTAATTTGGTGTGAGTCCACATTTATTAAGGTAGGTTGGTACACAGATAACGGTTGTAAAAAGAAAAGAAATTATGGCCTGTTCAGCCTTGACTGATGTAGGGTATGCTATTATTAAGAGGTCTTTTTGATTATCAGCTACCAGTATCACCTTCAGAATGGGTGTCAGTGATGATGAAAACACATAAAAAACAATTGTAGAGTGACAAAAAAGCTGTCATAAACTCAAGGACATTGTCAGAAGGCTAGTTTATATACACACACATGTAGCTATAGTGATTCAAGGCAATTTCCTGGCAAGTGCTTAGACTGTGGATAATGTATACCAATACCAGGAAGTCGTTGGGAATCATAGGAAGAAAATTAGCTTTTTTGTTTCCATGGGCTTGATTTGGAAAGGAAATTGCAGGTAGTAGTGGATAGTTGTTGCAAGGTCATGTGACATCTGCACTCTATCATCTGGCTGGATTATTTAAGTCATTCATTTCCTTTCGTTTTAGGGGAATTAAGCTAGTTAGGTGATGATACCGTACACATTTGGTGTTTTTTTTTTTAAGTGCTCTATTTTAACTCTAGCACTGATTTGATTATTTTTACCTCCGCCATCTCTGCTGTAAATCTGCACTAGCTATATTCACCTACACAGTAGATAGCAGATGTGATGTCTTATGAAATCAACACTTACTGACACTGGAAGATAAAATTGAATCAAAAGAAACCATCTTGTGTATAGTTGTATGTCTTCAGACAAAATAGAATCCTGTGAAATTTTGATCTCTATGATGGAAGAAACGTTATTGGGGGAAACATTGTCAAGTGTCAACTGTGTAAATGAAATTTTCTGTGGTAAACCATGAAAGGGAATCCCAGTTTCGATGTCACCGATAAAAAGCCCTTTAGAAGTAAGAACTCTGTGATGGTACAGACAGACAACAAATGTCGAGAAACATGGGAAAAATTTCAACTGTGTATGTGATATTCAAAGGTGGATTTCAATAATTTGTCAATTTGTCAACAAAGCACACGGAAAATAAAATCATAAAAAAGTAAGGCCAAAGAACATTTTTTTTTAGTTGAAGCAATATTTTTTCAAAAACAAAAACATTTAAAAAGATATATAATAAAATTCCAACCTACCTACCCTTCTTTTTGAGGCCATGTTATTGGAAGCATACAATTATTTTTGTTTTTTTCGCCTAAGACTTATGTGATGGCATAAAGTTAAATGGAAATTGGGTAAGATAGGATAATTTTACTTGGAAATCAATTTAATTGGAATGAAATTCTTTTGAAAATTCCGCCGTTTTGCCAGCTATATATTTTTGGTGGTGATTTTGCTCACTTTATCATGTTCTGTACTTGTTATTATGTTTTTAAGAAAAATGTATATGTTGGAGAGTTGCAGATTTCTGGTTCTGTTAGAGCTGCCATTATGTAATTTGCTACATTGTCATGCAAATAGGCTCATTTATGGATAATTAGCCAATATGCCATGACTAATTTGTAGGATGATGAACTTTATTATCATTTAAATGTGTTTCTTTGTTTCCATTAAATTTATGGCAGTCTGCTAACTACCTTGTATTACAAGTGTTGTTCAAAGGTAAAATTTGTTGAAATGGATCCAGCTAGATGTACGATATCTTGTCACATCACAACTATTTTTGGAAAAGAAAAGAAAAGGTGAACTTGACGTCAAATATTTGCTAGAACAGGAAAATGTTTTGACTAAATGGTACAGTTTTGCGTGATTTATTGACATATGGAAATTTGTAGTGTGTGCTATTCATTCAAGTGTCAGTTTATAAAGATGGAATTTTATCCCTACATGTATGCAGGTATGTAATTGTGTAATAGAGTCTTTGAGCATATGGTAGTACATGTATTGATGTGTTTGCATGTACATGTACGTAATAGTCCATGCTGTAAGTACAAATGTACATGCATGTATGTATCTCACGTATGTGTATGTATGTATGTATGTATGTATGTATGTATGTATGTATGTATGTATGTATGTACATGTATGTATGTATGTCTGTACATACATACATACATGTATGTGTGGTGTGTACATTGTATGTATGTAGTATGTGTGTACATGTATGTATGTGTGTGTGTGTGTATGTATGAATGTATACGTGTATGTACCGGTATGTATGTATATGTATGTACATGTAAGTATTTATCTGCGTGCATGTGTGTATGTATGAGTATAGGGGTCGAGTGTCATGAATGTAATTACATTGGGTTATGGTAAAATTAGGTTAAGGTTCTCATGTAGAAATGCAGGATAGCACTTTCTAGATGTATACATGCACAATTAATTCAGTTCATGAATCCAAAATTACGTGGTAAATTGTAGTGAGTTGTAGATATGGTTTTTCACAGCGGGGGAAATTAGTAAATAAGGAAGTTAAGTACTTCAAAGTAGCAACTTAAAGGAGCCATGCATAATTCATTGAGGTGGGGTCGTGATGTATACCATTGAGGACATGCTGAGATTGCAGGTAACACAGATCCATTGTAGGAATCCACTAATGTGGCAATGTAGGGGTAATTGGTGTCAAGTGCTCGGCCTGTTCATAGTCCTACAAATTTCACTCCCAACTGAGATGTTGGACTGTTTGCTGTGTCATTTATTTGGTCAATATTCTCAAGGTTACTGTCATATTGGCATCAATTGTGTTTAAGTAGAATTTCTGGCAATTATAGTTATATAGCCTTTCTTATAGCGATGGCATGGATTTTGTTGTTGTCTCTTGTGGTACAATACCACTGGTAGTATTTTTTTAGCAATGTACGGTCTTAGACAATATCTGATGGGATGAAGATGAGGATTTAATAAGGAAGGAAAGCATTATTAAGTGTCATCATGATATGTGTAATACTATGATAAAAAACAAATATTTGTGTACAAGTGAAATTGATGGAGAGTTTATTGGTACATCAGTGTCTTTCAAAATTGTACAAATTGACTTAAAATTAAAGTTCTTACAGACACAATTTTGAATGCTTTTCATATTTGCAGTAGGCTGTGGATGTGGTACTCTGACATACCCAGGATTCCCGGTTTAGTTTCTCCTATGCCTCCAGACAGAATGGGTTGCCAAGTGTCTGGTCTAGAGGTTGCCAGGTGTCTGGTCTACTTTTTCCTATGCCTTCACAAAGAATGGGTTGCCAAGGGTCTGTTCTTGTTTCTCCCATGCCTTTACACACAATGGGTTGCCAAGTCTTTGGTCTAGTTTCTCCTATGCCTTCACATAGAGTGAGTTGCCAAATGTCTGGTCTACTTTCTCCTATGCCTTCACACAGTATGGGTTGCCAAGTCTGTGGTCTAGTGTGTCCTTTGCCTTCACACAGAATGGGTTGCTAAGTCTGTGGTCTAGTTTCACATATGCCTTCACATACATGTAGACCATCTAGTTTCAACTTCAAGGTAGACAATTAGAATGATGATATCACAAATCTGCTTTGTCTGTTGATTGACCTTGTAATTTGATCTCAGTATTAGATATACAACTTGTGTGTTCATTCAGTTTGTAAGATGACTGAATTAAGTCTTAAAAAGAATGGAAATGTGATAGGTCTTTAAACTAAGGCCTAGTTTAGATTAGAATTAAAATTAGGTGTGAAAAAAACAGCTGTCTGGCAGAAGTATAGAAAAAAATTGGTTCATAAAAATAGAAAGATTCTATGTAATCTTGTAGTAAAAATGAGAATACAGAATTGAAAACCTGCTCTTTATACTTATAGGTCCAATTATTAAAACTCAGGTGGGTAAAAATTTATGTCTGAGAGAGCTGTAGAAAAGCTGGCCCATAACAAAAGAATGATTCTACATAATCATCATGAGCTCCACTGATGAGATACATGTAACACTAATGTGAGAACCTGGGAGTGAATCATTAGCCTTTAACCCCCCCCCCCCCCCCCCCCCTCCCTTCCTCCCCGTAAGTACCCATATTGGGTTTGTAGAAAGTCTATAGCCACATCATTGAGTACCAGTCTTGAAAGGGTTCAAGTGTTGCAAAAATACTTACTACTGTTTGAATACTAGTATACATACAATGTACAGTGTAGCATGCTATGATATGAGCAGACACCCTAGGCCTGTGATTGCAGTGATCCCTTGGACATAGCTTTGTGTGTATATTTCAATTAATCTCTATCTAGAGACATATAGTCACCATATAGGAAGTCCTCATGCGTGTAGATGTGTCAAATATCATTAATTTGAGATAATATCTATGGCATATTATGAATTTATTGAAGTTGAAGGAAACCATACTTTATATTACAGTACAACTCTTCATTGTTTATTTTGACTTTGTGTGGTGTTTTATACTGTGTTGTAGTAAAGTTTGAATTTCTAATTTATTGGCCCATGTAGTCTAGTTACTATATGTGTAGTTGTTCTCTACGCTCTCTATCTAACGTATAGTCAAATGGACAAATTCTGTCAAAAATCTAGCTAAATCTCCTGCTGGGGAGGGGATGAACAGCGCATGTTGGTTGTAATCCATCACACATTGACAGGTAGTTGTAATTGGTTACTTCATTCAGTTTACTACAAATTCAGCTTTCAATTCTACACATTCATATCAACACTCCAATAGCATAAACAATTGCTGTTCGTGGTAAAAATGGAGTTATGTGCTAGAGAAGTTCATTTGATTAAATAGCGGAGATGATCGTAACGTGTATATGACTTGGCTATTCGCTCCCAATGAGATCAACATGATTTGTGACACTTTGAACTCAGTTTATCACACAATGTGTGGTGCCATCCAACAGGACACTAGTATAAAAACTAATACAATAAAAATTGTAACATTTGTGACAAGATGTCCTTGTATCACAAAGATATGTTGTGATGAATTGAGTACAGCGGATTCCAAAATACCATTCAGCGACTCTGTTTGATACAAACACGCAGAAACTAATGAGGAACTACACGTTATACTTCAAGATAGCCAGATTGAATGTCTACAGTTTCTGACAACGTTTTGTCTAAATGAAATGAACTGATGTGCAACCATGCAGACATCAAAATTAAAAGTCAATAATCGGCACCCGAATGCCTGCGCCTTGTGAAGTTGTTGTGGTATATTAGTTTGAATGGTTTATTACATTCAGACTAATGTAGCAATAAATTGTGATAGTGCTACTAAAAGTGTATCATGTACATGTACAGTTCCTTATTGATTTCTGCATGGCTGTCTCAAACAGAGCCGTTGAACGGTATTTTGAAATCCGCTGTAATTTAGTTGAATAATTTCTCATAGGTACAGGTATATAATCATTTTTTAGTTTCGTCCACATCTATGATCTAACATAAAGAGTGCACTGAAGACACCTACCAGTATTTCTAATAACAAATAAATCTTTATTTATGAAATACTAGAGGAAGGAGCTGAAAATAAAAATTGTTTTGTGCGACTGAACAGACACGCACTTGTATTATTTCTTATGAAACAAAATTTAGAATTTTCCTATCCCTCACTATGTAGGAACTAAACAGAACTACAGTGTTATTATTTTGTGACCTGTGTTAATCTCATCCAGCCTCAAGGCAAAGTCATTTAAACCTACATGTAACTTGGACAAAGTATCACCATTTTCTGTGTGGTTAAAATATTACCATGTGAACATCAGTGGAAAAGAATTTGATCATGAGGTCATTGTACTGTTTCTGATTGGCACTTCACTATGGCAGGTCAAGGGTCAGTAAATGATATTAGTGAAGAGTACTCTCAATAATGCTCAATTGTGAGCTGGTTACTTTGTTAGTTTGTATTTAGCAGTAAGATGCTGGTACAATTCATAGCATACACATAAGGTCATGATTTTATACATGTATGACCTGAATACCATAGTTCCAAGTTCACAAATCCTTACATGTACGGATGTATTCATATTAGAGAAACACAAAATTGTATTCAACGTCCCTAATCCTGCCAAAGCCATTATCTTCTACATGAACTTGACCTGAAGAGGGTTGTCACAAGTCACAAAATGTACTCTGCTTCCTTTCCATGAAAAACCTGTCCACACTACAAAATCTGATCTGGATCCAGTTCGGTTTACCTGTCCATATTTGTAGTTAATTTGTATCTGATTTAAATGATCAGGATTGAAGCCTACTCTGGTTGGTGGTTTCAATCCGGATCAATGTAATTCAAAGCAGATCGTGATCAGTTAGGCCTGCTGTGGACAGGTGTGTACTCGAGTGAATTAGCTTGATAATAAGTAATCCGAATCTAAGCTGGTACATAGGTGGACAGGTACGCTAATGTAAATCGAATCGAATCCATCCTAAGATTTTTTAGTGTGGACGGAAAGTGGAATCGATGCGGATTATAGTGATCTGGATCAGTTTAATTCGAATTGGATCTGGATCAGGTATGGACTGGACTTATGTTTCAATCCTTGGTCATTGCATTAGTGTTAGCTTATCAAAAGGATTACATAACATCATTCTTTTGTTGTGGGCCAACCTTTTCTATAGCTCTGCCAGACACTTTTTCACACCTGAATTTTAATCCCAGTCTGAAGTAGGCCTTTAAGTAATTGCTAACTGCTGCCTTCGTTATCGTACTAACTAATTGCCAACCGCTGCCTTCGTTATCGTATGTTTATAAATTGGTAGAGTCAGAAGACATGAGGTAAAGTTTATATTATAGCTAGATATTGGGATTATTGTGTTGTTTTATAAATGGTTATTCCGTACATATAACTTTACCAACCAAAGGCAAATTTTCTTTCCATGGAAAGTGCTTACTGCCCATTTTGTGTTAATGTTCACTGGCTGTGTTTGATACAACCATGCAAAAAAAAAAAAACAATAAGAAACTGTACATTCTACACTTTAATAATGATAGCAAGACAGTTTCTTGCTACATTTTGTCTACTACAAAATGAAATAAACTAACATGCCACTATACAGACATCAAAATATTGGTGCCTGCGTGTCTGTGTGTCTAGTTGCAGTAAATTTGAATGGTTTATTTCATGTACACAACTGTAGCAAGTCATTGTCATGTTGCCATCTTAAAGTTTAGCATGTTCAGTTGCTTTCAGATTGGTTGCATCAAACTGAACCAGTGAACACTAGCATGAAATGGGATGTCTCATTAGCCATCATAATTATTTCATACTGTTTGTTTGGCATTTCCCAAGGGTTCCACTTATCTTAAACATTGTTTAGTGTTTATAACAAAGGATCATACATTACTTTTGTATATTTAGCTAGTTAGATTCATGGGAACTCATAAATTCAAAGAAAAAAAAATATATGTATAAAAGAATAATTTTCAAGAAGTGAACGCAATGTGTACCATACAAATTATGTGTACATGTTTGTCAGGGCTGTAAAGAAATCCTGTTTTAAAATAACTGTATGTCCTCAAGATACTGAGGTGTGTTAACGCATGTCTGTATCAAAGAATATCAATCTGGTGACAGTTTTGCACATGTCTGTGTTGTAAGAATGATTTGAGTTTCTATTGTCCAAGTGTATTGTAAGCAATACAGAAGTCGACACAGTATCAAATGTAAAAATGTCCTGAGACTTAATAGCCTTTATTTTCAAAGTGAAAGTGAACTAGAATCAGAGTAAAGAAAATAGAATTCAAAAAGACAAAGAAGAAGTAGAAGTAGGGCAGGTACTACTCTTTTTAAAAAAATGCTGTTGCAGAGAGCTCGGTGTCAGAAAACTTGTGTCCTTGCATTCAGCGCTAATGAGGTCTATCAATGCAACCTTTTGTTTGATACTCTCAGTTTCTTGAGACAAAAGTGGTTGTAAATTGGCCTGCAGGTAGGACTTAAAAATAGACATGGTTGTTTAGTATGGTTAGTAATACCCTGTAAGCCAATTGCCACGAGTCACTGACCCACATTGTCTGATGTCGTCGTTGTCGTTGTCTTCTGTACTTTGTTGGTCCCCAACTGATGGTGTCCAGTTGTAGGTACTGACCATCTTGGATTTGTTGCTACATACATGCAAAGAAAAGCAACATATGCAACTGCATGTGTTTATGTGTACACCTATCAGCAAGGGGAACTTTCAATAGATAGTGTGACCCTGATTAGATATATATATTTTGATAAGGATGGCAAGATTTCCCATAGGATGTAGTATATGACATGTACATTGACATGAATATGCAAATTAACGTGGCTGACATTTTTTTATAGGTATTTGGGTGGTCAGATGTGATGCTATATGTTTATCAAATATGGTGTACTTCACTTAAATAATTGTTCAAATTTGAGAATTTCATACATGTTGGCCCCTTCAGTTGAATATGAAAAGTTGCACAGGTACATACAATTGTATATATTACACTGCAAATAGTAGGAAACTTAAAAAAAACCCTTACATTGTGTTTCCTTCTTGCATGTAATTTGTCGGAATTTCTGAACAGTACTGGACACACATGCCTGACTTTTTTGAATTCAGTATGTATCATGATGAAAGTGTGATGGACAATTGATTTGTTTGAGTAGCCATTGGACATCAGACTCCTTGTTGCAAGTGTCATATTGTCCTTGTTGGCTGTTTACAGTGTACCTGTACCACTTCTCAATTTCTTGGTAGCGAAGGTTGTCCATGATTTGCTGGAGGAGTAAACTGGCATACACTGACCTTCTGTTCTAGTTTTTAGAACTGGTAACTTGAGGATCATGTTACTACGTACCATAGGGCTTCTAGCATTAAATACCCCATCAAAAATAGCGCTAATAGATGTACTTGTAATTTATGTAACCCTTCTATTAAATTTAATAAAATATGAATTTATTTTCTTAGTTTGGGTCAGTTGTCTGGAAAGGTGGCAAAATAAACACAGTGGTTACAAGATATTGTTGTAAAATACCGTTTTGCTGTATAAATAATTTGTGCAAGAAAAAACAACTCATGTTCATGATTTCTTACTTGAGACATGAATGTTTCAACAAACAAATGACCTGTAAAGGTTAAATGCTGTAAATGTCAAAGGTCATTGTAGCTTATGATGTTCCAATGTGTTATCTTGAGATCAGTTGACCTGACACATGAGGTGTATTGCTCTTTGGATTTGCTTATTTGCTTACCTTCTAGGACAGTTTTGTTTTGACTTATTTTTTTTATACAAAGTTTTTTCAAATTTGAAAAAAAAACACTTTCAAAAGAAAAACTAGTGGTTAGAGAATATCCTGAGTCAATTTAAATTCTAACAGTTAACATAAAACATTACCATGCCATGTGCACAAAATGAGATTTATTCTAGTTTGCCTAGATACATGGAACACCAGTTTTAGGCATCTCCACTCCAGATGAGAACCGTAGGTTTTTTGATACGACCAGTTTTTGTAACAAAATATAACAATGTAGTCTGAGTGTTGTGACTTGATTTTGTAAGTGGCCATATTTGTAGTATTTGGTGATCAGTGATAATTCAAAGAAATGACACCAAAGTAATAACTGATCATGAAAAAAAGACAAAGGGTGTCTAGGTGATAAATGAAGTCCTGAATGAGTTCTTTGCCCTAGGCTATTAATACCACCTGCCACTCTGATTGTAGTAATGTGCCATGGTAAATGCAGGTCAGAATGGTAAAACAAAACCAACAATTTTGAAGGAAAAATAGGCAAATAACTGTTAATGTACAAACAAGTGATGAAAAATGAACAATGTTTGGAAATTAAATCATTTGTTGTTGTTGAAAAATCAAGGTCAAAATGATAAATGAAAATAATACCAACATTTCAAAGGCACTATTTGGAAATAACTTGAATGTTCAAAGAGGGAATGGAAATGAAAAAATTATGAATATTTTTGAAAAAATTCTTGATGAAATATTTATGCGTACATAGCAGCAGCTATAGATTTGAATACCTTTGTCCTAGAGATGTACAAGAAAAAATATGTAGGTTATACTGACTTTTGATTCATTCCTGGTTTGTACTTCTGCTGTATATGTCTGTTCTCTTTTGAAGTATATTTATAGGTTCTCTCAGAAAATGTGATGTATTTTGTATCAAATACTATATTTATTTAGTGTCTTTGCTGAGGCTTGGCAACCTGATAATGGCAGGAGGGGAGGTGAAACTTTCGTAGATTTTCATAGTTTATATATCATTATTTTGATAAGAAGTCCTGTAAACTAGTAATATTACAGCATGTTCATTCTTGTATCACGCACGACCAATGGCTGCCTAGTGGCAAAAGCCAGCAAACATTCTGTTTGACAAAGTCTGTCGACCTTTCAAGGCGAAATGTTACTCGTAAGTAATAAGAACCCTTGATTGTGGTACAAGAACGAATTATTACTATATGTTTTACCGACCTGATGAATGTGTTGAAGAACCCTGTTAAATGTTTGGGAACTTAAAATTTAATCTTGTCTAATCAAAAAACTGCTAAAATTTCATCCCGTTCAACAGATGTATATGTACTGCCATGAGCAAAAATATTGTTAAGTTTTGTTCTTGGTAGACATTTTTCTTTAGGATAGAGAATTCCTGGAAGGGGGGGGGGGGGGGTATGGTAAATAAAAGTTGATGTGAACTCAAAGACATGGATAAGTGATGTGATTGAGGAATTTTAGCATATGGCATATGTTACCAACTTACTCTTAGTAAAACCATCATGTACATGTACATGTATACAAATATTTGTCTGCAGTAAGAACAGCTCCCCTAGACTCTGTGTACCAGAGGTTTACTACAGTACTATAGTATAATACCGTTTGTAGGAAAATACCAATCTCTGACCACCACAGTTTATTGTCTCTGTTCTTGGTTGTTCTGAAAATACAGCAAAAATGCTGAAATCTTGAGAGAGAAAAAAGGGAAACCAGGAATTCGATATCATTTTCTTGATCTCAAATTAAGTAGAGAATTTTTATCAGTTTTACCGTTCATTGACTCAGGACATACTTAGCAGTCAAATGATGAGACTTGTGTAGAAAGTGTCCTGCAGCTATTATCATTGATAAATGTGGAAAGTACAGTTACTGATAGTAAATGATGCTTCAATTTATTAAGATCTATGAGTAAGACTTGTTTAGAATATTTCTTCATGTCTTCGTTGGACTTCAAGACAACTGCAAAAAATTTGACTGTTTGTATTTGGCATAAAGAGTAATCTAGACAACACTGGTAACATAATCTGTCAAATATGTTTTGTGCCGTCCTTTGAAGGGTCAAAATTAGCAGTAGTCCAGGATACATACATGTAGCCCACTAATATTGTATCTAGACTACCAAATTAGTAGTAGTTCAGAACACTCATACTACTAAACATTGTATCTAGACTACATTGTACCAAATTAGCAGTATTACCAAATTAGTAGTAGTTCAGGACACACAGACTACTAAACATTGCACCAAGACTACCAAATTAGCAATAGTCTAGGACACACAAACTACTAAACATTGTATCAAGACTACCAAATTAGTAGTAGTCCAGGACACATAGAATACTAAACATATTGTATGTAGACTACCAAATTAGCAGTAGTTCAGGACACACAATACCTACACCACCAATCTATAGAGTGGTAGTCTCAAAGACCCATGGAAATCAGTAGAAAATTGTAACTGAAACTGTTCACTAGTGTCCAACTTTCAAGTGTAGAATTAGATTTGAGTCATTCTGTAGTTCCTATAGGCAGTTCAATATATTGTATCTTACATGAATTAATACAGGCAGACTTGTTTTATCTGGGCAGTACTGTATTAAAGCAATCAATGGCCGTCTAAGAACCTTTCTGTATAAATTGATCAGCTTTCCCTCATTTTACGAACAATATTTGAAGAGTAAGGGGAAGTGTCGTCACACAGGTAGGATTCATTGAGGCCAGTGTGAGTCCAGTACACATGTGACATATATGTACTGATGTCATAGGAGTTCAGCAGCCTTATGTCAACATAGTGTTGAGGGCATACCAGTTTGATTGTAACTACTACAGACAAACTAGGGTCTTGTCTGGGAATACAGGATTCCATTTGTACACAAGTGTACTGTCATAGTTGCTTTTCACATAAATGTCACGTTATCACAAACTGTATGTCTTCCACTGGCCTTTTGTATTCATATGCAGTTGCCATAGCAACACGATCTGGTCATGTCTGTCAGTTTATTTACTCCAAAATACCATTGTGCACATGTACATTCATGTAAAAATTAACTTCTTCTCGTTTTAACATGCGATTTCAAGGAAGGTACTGGAGGTATAGAAGTATTTTGAGGCAGAGAGTTTAGAATTCATGTACAATTAATTCACTAGTGTTCTTGTGTAAAGGACAAGCTAGAATAGTTTGTGTAAGGCCTTCCTCAGCCAAGGGATAAAATGGGGGTGATGTCAGTGTTATGAACATAAGACCAGGTACTGGTGTTTCTGTGATGTGGCTGGTTTGATATCAGTGGAGAAAACAAATAAGGCCAGATACTGAGAGTTTTGTAACTCAACAAGTGGAAGGTGTCACTGTCAGAGAAGGTCATCAGCTCTTTTGTGTGATGGGCTCTTGAGACAACTTATGCCTATATGTGGTACAAACAGCTGTGCAATGTTGTACTGTTTCTAGTGTACTTTGGCAGATTACAATAAATGGTTTGAAATTTAAATACTGTACTGGTTCATGTCAGAGGTCTGTGCTCCTGACAGGTTTACCATACAGTACATATATACATACATATGTACGTACGTACGTACGTACGTACGTACGTACGTACGTTGTACGTACGTACGTGCATGCATGCATGCATACATACATACATACATACATACATACATACATGCATACATACATACATACATACATACATACATACATACATACGTACGTACGTACATACATTCTGGCTTGATGAAATAGGTACAGGTCATGTACTTGTTTGTCAACAAATTGTTAGCTTTTGTTTGATGTGAATGCAGTGTGATAAGTAGGTGATTATGCATGCTTTAGTACAGTAACATGCATTTGTTGAACATGAGATGAGAAGCTACCAAGAATATGATATTGTCCCAGTTGCAGCTATATTAACTGGGTTGGTTAGTGAAAATTGAGGATGACAAATTGGTGTGCATATGTCCATACTAGAGGGTAGTGAGATGATACCGTTGATACACTACACTGGTGTGGCAGTTTAGAGTTGCCCCCTAGTAGACTTCTCAGATCAGGTGATAGTTCTCACAGCTTTGTGAGAAATTTGCATAACACAAGCTTAGAAGTGTATACTGCTCTAGTTTCTTTGGATGTTATGAATATAAAAGGTGAATTTCACACCTGAAAAATCATCTGGTGTGACCATTACCTCACGTGTGTGTCTTGTATTTGTATGTACAATGTATGAACTTTTTGGATTATTTTCAGTGTGTTTTTGCTAAGGTCTGGGAACCCGGGAAACAGACAAGGGAAATCTGGTAAAATTTGCATTTAACTTTCCATTCCATTCCATGTACCATATCATAATTTTGTTTGGGAACCCCAGTAAAATGTCCAGAAACTCGGATAGTTTTTACCTGCTTAGGCATAAAAAAAATAATTGTTTGGTTCTGGTTACCTGACCCCACCCAGTTTTTCACTGCTGACCCTAAAAATTTGTTTACGTATTCAAGAAAAAAATAATAAAATCCCATAGACTGTGAAGTCTCATGAAAAATAGTGGATGTGGAAACTGACATCAACTTAAAAACATACTACGAAACTGTTCTTCTAATCTGTAATGGCTGTACATCTGATTGGAAGAAATAAATAACACAGAGACCATTTGGAAAACAATGGCAAACTTGAATTAGATACTCACACATGAAAATTTTTTAATAATAAAATAAAGTAAAAATCTACCTACCCCACCACCTATTCTAAAATTGAGCATAATTGGAACCACACAATTTGTTTTATTAGGCCTTGCCACCAATAACAAAAAACATGACAGGTTTGTAGCAGCTTTATGGTTGAAACAACTTCTGTATCGTGGTTTTGGTATCTTTAGATGTTTTCCTAAGGTTACATGTATGTACTCTTGGTGGAAAAAGAGAGTGCTCAAGTTAATTTAGTTTCTAATTCAAAATAATCCAAGTCAAAGAACTTGTGTCCAGATTTCACAAAACTATCAAAACATTGACTGACATTAATAATATAATGATTTACTATGAAGTAGGATTTGAAAGTTGAAATTTTCAAAATAGAGTCATAAATGCGTTTGATTTGATGGATTTTTGGTTAGGAAAGTTTATGGGGTACTTTTTCTTTAAAGTGATAGAGACACAAAGTGGCAAATTGATATAATCCTGTGTAATCCAGTTTTGTTCAGATTTAGAGCAAATCGAATTGAAGTGGGTTTTGTAGCAGCCATTTTGTGGTAAAGCAAGAATAATGTCCTGATGCTGCTCCTTGATGGGTATAGGGTGGGTTTGATTTCAAAGGTCGTGCAGAGGTCAAAATGAGTAACTAGGTGAGTACATGTGTTTGTTTGCAACTAGTGTCTGACAGGTCAACACATAAAAATAACACAAACACATAACAAATTTGTCAATGTACTAGACTACCATTTTATAGGACACCAGCTATTATATAGTATTTCACAGACTTGGACAATGACCCTTGCAAATGACTATAGTCTATAGCATGCATCAAACAATATTTGAGCAAAACAAAAAGGGTCAAAATCACAGGTCTAAATTACTGAAAGCATTGCAGTAAAAGCTTGCCCCCATTTATTATGCATGACATTTTGGTTTTGGATTCAGTGAGTGGTCAAGGGGGTCACCATGCTTTAAGTGGAGCATTCCAACGCAACTGGACAAATGAATGACCCTTTTGGTCTAAAATGTGGTCTGTTTTTTTTGAGCTGAAGAGTCTAAAACGGGGTGCACTTGGCATTGTTTTCAATTTTGTTTGCTCTAAAATGTGGTCCATTGTCCTTTACCAAATCAAAACTGCCATTAATTACCTCAAAATGTTGCCTCCTAAGGAAAATGCATTTACATCTAAACTTTCATCTTCTAAAATCTTTATGGTCAAAAATGAGTATTGGTTTTTAGCCAAAGTGGGTCTAAAATGGGGCCAAGGGTTTCAAGCTCTGGCCACACACACCCCTATCAGAGTTGGCCACTGTCAGTGTTACCCTTCCTGGGAGATGGCCTACATGTAGTACCTAGTCTGCATGGATATAGACAATCTAATCCCAGTCTATAATCTTCTTGTTATTGTTTTACATCTAGTCTCCTCCTGCTGTGAGTAATACCAGTGTATTTTATTCAGTGCCATATATGTACTTGTATATATGCAGGGTGAACAAATCCACTGGTCCTGGGTTGGACCACACAAATTTTACCTTGTCTGGTCTGTCGGACCAGTACCTTACTGTTAATAACTATGTTAAAAAATCGTCTGAATATACAGATTCATAGGCAAGACTTAATGTTTCACATTAGCGGGACCTGGGACCACTAATTCTTTCAGCAGGACCACTGGATTTTGTAAGGTACTGGTCTGGGGACCACCAGTTCACAAAATGATTTGTTCACCCCTGATATGTTTGTGTACTGTTATCCCAAAGAAACAGTCTCTCCTCTGTAGTGATCAGAAAGAGGTGAAATAAAGAAGAATGGGGTCAAAGGTCAACAACTGAAAAATTTTCAGATGACAGAAATGTGATTTTTGAAAAAAAAATTGAAATAACACACTGATCTAGACAAGTATAAAGTGTGGCTTTATTTATCAATATAAAGCAAATAATTGAACAATCAACACAGAAATAATTGCATAAATAAAATAAAACTAGGAAAAACCAGTCTGGCACATTCAAACTTTTGTTTCTTTAGTAGCAGGGCATGGTGAATGTGGATTATATACTACTTTGAAGAGTCGTCACCCTTTTATGTTTACTGTTGCAGAAAAGTTCTGGCATGGATGATACACTTACATAAATTAATGTCCGCTATTTATGTAGATATTGATAGAGATAGCAAATTGAATTTTTTCAGAAATAGGTCACAAAATAATGTCCTTAAATTATTTAAAAAATAGGCCACAGTTTCACCTGTCAGAAGGTGTGTTTAAAAGTTACAAATGTCTGATGCAACAAAGTGATCTATTGAAAATAGGGAACATTCCACAAAGTGAAAGTGACACAACCCTACTGTGTGACCCAGCCCTACAAAACGACCCCCATTCCCACAAAATGACCCCCATCCCCACAATATGACCCAACCTGTATGTGTATTTGGACATTCAGTAACAAATTGTGTAACTAATGTTGTTTGTTTGTTTGTTTTTGAACATTCTGTTGTGTTATGATGACTCATATGACTGGCTATAATGGAGAGAAAAGAAGTCCTGTCAAACTCTGCTGACAAATTGTATTGATCAAGTGTCAAAATATTTAGATTACGTGAAACGCTTGAAAGAATCAGTAGAAAAATAGACTTCCGTCTTGTTGTTGAATACTGAATTTAAAATTTGATATTGCACTGCAACAATTCTAGAATTACTGAGGTGAATATTGGGCCGAAAATTACGAAAATCATGCAAGAAATAAGACTCAAGATCCTTGCGGACTATTTGATGCTGTTTCTTTGTTAGTATTACAAGGGTGTGAAATTGTAAGTTTTATTTCAAATGATAATATTTGCTCTTAACTTGCAGTATTTTATTTGCTTTGTACAGAAACTAATGGGATATTAATACTAGTAGTGGGAAGGGGTTTAATTTGCAAACAACATCTCTCTGATTTAGTGGCGTGACCCCGGGGGGTCACCGTGTACAGTAAATGATTAATGGAATATAAGAATACTTATAATGAAAGACAAACAGAGCTGATATCAAAATATGCTACATACAGTTACAGAGTCATCCATCAAGACTGACATTTGCACCTTTCATCTATCAATCCACTTGTGTACACGTATATATATGTACATGTATGCTCTCTTAGTGATGTGTTGGTTTTTTTGGTGAATTGGCTATGTCAGGGCTCAATTTTAACTTCTACACTGTGTAGTCAGATTTAGTCAGGTAAACTGTTTCAGCTACATTTTTTCTATTGATTTCCATTGATCTAACAAACTACCTTATAAATTGTGTAGTTATTGTAGTTATTTAGTAGTCTATGTGCCCTGGGCTACTGCTAATTTTCAAGTCATGAATGTTAATACACAGTAAACCATTAACCATGTTCTGCCAGTTCCACCAACTCGGCTGTGCAACAGATTTTCATTTTGATTAGTTTTTTTAAAAATGTGACTATTTTCTGTTTGTTCTAAAGCTGAAATAACTGCAACTCGAATGTTTTTTAAAAACTCTTTTGTTAGATACAATGATTTACTTGTAATATCGTACACCCTGAACAGTATTGAATCACCTGTGGATGCACGATGGTACAATAATTCCAATCAAAATAGATTTTCGAGTTTACACCCAAAATTCATTGTCCCGAAGTGATCTGCATTGTCAACCAGTTGAGCTATACTACATATGGATACAGTCAACCTGTAATTAACATTTACAATGTCTAAAAGTAATACAGTATTGGTATTTGGAATATTTACAGTCGATATATTGTTGTTTGTTTGATTGATTGAAAAAGCAATGCTGCAGTTACAACAAATGAAGCTATGAAAAATACTTCTGTTGCTTAGACTTGATGCATTTATTCTCACTGCAAACTTGTAAAATTTAGAATTATGTGTAAATTTAACTTAAATTTGTAAATACATGTATTATTGAAAGAGCCCATAACCAAAGTCATTGCGGGCATTCATTTAGATACATTGTGAACCCCTGGTATGCCATCGACTTTGACCTGCCTCCAATGTACATGTATAGTCTTCCCAGAAGGTCTGATTTATTTCAAGGTCGTTGAACTAATAACAGACACATATCCGGACACACAGACACAGACAGACTAATAGTTATAAACATCTGAGTGTTTGACAACAAAGCATTTATATGCTGCACTCTTTATTGAGCAATTGTGATACTGACTGGCCCTATAGACAGTGAGTCTATTCAAATCAATGTTATTGTTAGGACAGCTCAGTACTGGCCATACTGATTGCTTTCTTTGTTTGAATATCTGAATTCTAATGGTATTGTTATTCCTTGACAGTGACTAAGGAATGGCCATACTGATTGTACTCTTTGTATATCTAATAGAACTGTAACAGTTATTCCTTGACTAGGGAATGGCCATACTGATTGTACTCTTTGTATATCAAATGGAAGTTTTGTTCCTTGACTAGGGAATGGCCATACTGATTGTACTCTTTGTATATCAAATGGAAGTTTTATTCCTTGACTAGGGAATGGCCATACTGATTGTACTCTTTGTATATTTATTAGACATGTAAATTTCTTGCTAAGGTATTGGCCAAACTGATTACATTCTTTGTTTACACATCTATTGGAAGTGTAATTCCTTGGTTAAGTATTGGCCATACTAATTGCATTCTGAATGGATATCCTAAGTGCCTTCCACAATGAAAGTTATGATCATAGTGCTGGATGATA